>NW_028258316.1:8910517-9062758 GCF_053883595.1 Heterocephalus glaber | reverse complement strand
TCTCCAAAATAGACCACATACTCACACATAGAACATGTTTAAGTAAGTGCAAAGGAATTGAAGTTATCCCCTGTATATTATCAGACCACAGTGTGATGAAATTGGAGATCAATAGCAAAAGAAACTCAAAAAATTTCATAAACACATGGAAATTGAACAACACACTTCTGAACAACCAATGGGCCACAGAGGAAATTAAAGAAGGAATCAGACAATCCCTTCAATTAAATGACAATGACAATACAACATATCGGAATCTATGGGACACAATGAAAACAGTCTCACAAGGGAAATTCATAGCAGTGAATACGCATATTAGGAAAACAGAACGAGCCCAATTAAACAACCTGATGCTGAACCTCAAGCTTCTAGAAAAAGAAGAGCAGGACAACCCCAGAGCTCATACAAGGGAAGAAATTATAAAGATCAGAAGAGAAATCAATGCAATGGAGACGAAGAGAACGATACAAAAAATCAATGAAGCCAAGAGTTTGTTCTTTGAAAGAATCAACAAAATTGACAAACCTTTAGCCAACCTTGTCAGAAAAAGGAAAGAAAAGGCCCAAATCCATGCAATTAGGAATGAAAAGGGTGAAATTACAACAGACCCAGCAGAAATCCAGAGGATCATCAATACCTACTTCCAGAACCTATACGCCAATAAGATGGACAACGCAGAAGAAATGGACAGATTCCTAGATACATATGAATTACCAAAGTTGAACAAAGAAGACCTAAAAATTCTAAACAACCCAATATCAACCAATGAAATTGAAAATGTATTTAAAAACTTATCAACTAAGAAAAGCCTGGGCCCTGATGGCTTCACTGCTGAATTCTACAAGACATTTAGAGAGGAACTGCTGCCACTGCTGTTTAAACTCTTCAATGAAATTGAAAGGGAAGCAATACTCCCAAATTCATTCTTGGAAGCAAGCATCACCTTGATCCCCAAAGCAGACAAAGACCCAACTGAAAAAGAGAACTATAGGCCAATCTCACTAATGAACATAGATGCAAAAATCCTTAATAAGATAATGGCAAACAGAATGCAGAAGATCATCAAGATCATACACCCTGACCAAGTTGGATTCATCCCAGGGATGTAGGGATGGTTCAATATACACAAATCAATCAATGTAATACACTATATCAATAGAGCCAAGGACAAAAACCATATGATCATCTCCATAGATGCAGAAAAAGCATTTGACAAAATCCAACATGCATTTATGATAAAAACCCTACAAATAATTGGAATGGATGGTCTCTACCTCAAACTGATAGAAGCCATCTATGAAAAACCAACAGCCAATATCATACTAAATGGTCAAAAACTGAAATCCTTCACACTAAAATCAGGAACAAGACAAGGATGTCCACTATCACCACTCTTGTTCAATATAGTTTTGGAAACATTAGCCACGCAATTAGACAAGAGAAAGAAATAAAAGGAATAAAGATAGGAAATGAAGAAGTCAAATTGTCATTATTTGCAGATGACATGATACTCTATATAGAAGACCCCAAGAACTCCACCAAAAGTCTTCTAGACTTAATAACCAAATTCAGTCAAGTAGCTGGTTACAAGGTCAACACACAAAAATCAATAGCTTTCCTCCACATGAATGATGGTCTCACTGAGAGAGAAATAGGGCAAATAATTCCTTTCACAATAGCATCCAAAAAACTGAAATACCTAGGAATAATCCTAATGAAAGAAATCAAAGACCTCTTCTCTGAAAACTATGGCACTCTGAAAAGAGAGATTGAAGATGATATCAGGAAATGGACAGACATCCCCAGCTCCGGGGTAGGAAGGATTAATATAGTGAACCTGGCCATACTTCCAAAACTGCTATATAGATTCAATGCAATTCCAATTGAGATCCCAGCAGCATACTTCATAGACCTCGAGAAAACAATCCAAAAATTCATTTGGAACAAGAAGAGACCCAGAATAGCAAAAGCAATTCTAGGTAAGAGAGACATGGCAGGGGGTATCACAATCCCCAACCTGTATGTATACTACAAAGCTACTGTGATAAAAACAGCATGGTACTGGCAAAGAAACAGACTTGAGGACCAGTGGAACAGATTAGAAGATGCAGAAACAACTCCAGACACACTCAGCCATCTCATCTTCGATAAAGGAGCCAAACACCCTCACTGGAGGAAAGATAGCCTCTTTAATAAATGGTGCTGGAAAAATTGGGCTTCAACTTGCCAAAGATTAAAACTAGATCTGTATCTCTCACCATGCACTAAACTAAAATCAAAATGGATTAAAGATCTAAATATTAAAATAGAAACGCTGAACCAGTTGGAACAGAGGTTAGGTAGAACCCTTGAAGACATTGGTGTAGGAAACGATTTTATGAAGAAAACCTCAGTTGCCCGGGAACTAGCACAAACAATCAACAAATGGGATCTCTTCTTATTAAAAGGCTTCTGCACAGCAAGAGAAACCACCAGCAGTGTGAAGAGACAACCCACAATGTGGGAAAAAATCTTCACCTGCTCTTCCTCAGACAAAGGTGTACTATGTCAAATCTATAAAGAACTTAAAAAGATCAGACTTCCAAAATTTAAAGACCCAATCCAAAAATGGGCATCTGAAATGAACAGACATTTCTCAGACAAAGAAGTAGAAATAGCAAATAAATACATGAAAAAATGTTCAACATCACTGGTCATTTGAGAGATGCAAATGAAAACAACGCTGAGACTCCACTTCACTCCAGAAAGAATGGCTGCTATCATGAAATCAACCAATAACAAATGCTGGCGGGGCTGTGGGGAAAGAGGAACCCTGCTCCACTGCTGGTGGGAGGGTAGACTTGTGCAAGCACTGTGGAAATCAGTATGGAGATACCTCAAAGAACTAGGACTGGAAGTCCCATTTGACTCTGCTATTCCCCTGCTGGGGATCTTCCCCAAAGAATTAAAAGAATCATACCACAGTGATATATGTGTGCCCGTGTTCATGGCAGCACAGTTTGTAATAGCTAAAACTTGGAAACAGCCCAAATGCCCATCAACTGGAGACTGGATAAAGAAAATGTGGTTTTTTAATAAAATGGAGTACTACTCAGCCATAAAAAATGAGAAATTAGAGACATTTATAGCTAAGTGAACGCACATTGAGGTGATCCTCTTAAGTGAAATAAATAGGACACACATGGATACATACCGAATAGTTTCTCTAGTGTGAGAAACTGAAAGTGTAAATAAGGACTAAATGTATAATAGCCAATGTGAAGTAGGAAGAAAAGGGGCAAAGGGGAAGGAAGTGGGAGTGCTAGAGGAAAGGATAGAAGGGAATGGGATTAATATGATAAATGGAAAAATAGGAACAAAATCTTTGTAAATAGGGAGGACTGGAGGGGTTGAAGGGAGGGCTGGGCAAGGGTGAAAAATAAGAACCAAGAGAGATTATGTAAAGGTGCAAATTTCCAATGATGAATGTCATTATATTGTATACCTAAAATGTACCAATGATTAGAATGAATAATCGATAATGTAAAATAGGAAGAAAAGGTCCAAAGGGGTAGGGGTAGTGGGAGGGTCAGGGGAAAGGAAAGAAGGGAAAGGAAAAATGATGAGAAATGGAAAAAATGGAAATAAAGTCTTTGTAAACAGGGAAGGGTGGAGGGCTTGAAGGGAGGGCTAGGAATGGAGAAAAAATAAGAACCAAGATGCATTATGTAAAGGTACAATTCCCAATGAGAAATGTAATTGTGTTGTATACCTACAATGTACCAATAAAAGAATTTAATTAAAAAATAAATAAATATATCTTACAAGTAAAAAACAAAAAGACAACCCAAAATGAATATATACTTCTCAAAAGAAAATACAGAAATCGCCAATAATCACACAAAAAGACAATAAATAGCATTAATTATAAAGGAAGTACAAATTCAAACCACAAACAGAATGGCTAAAATTAAAGAGACTGACAACTTCAAGTGTTGCCAAGAATATGGAGCAACTAGAAAACCAACTTTGCAGGTGAAGAGTAAATACAACCTTTGGGAAACAATCTAACAATTACTTTAAAAGGCAAAATGAGGGGCCAAGGTGTAGCTCAGTGGTTTAATCCCCAGCAACCCCTCCCCTCGAAAGGCAAACATCCACTTACCATTTGACCTAGCAAATTCATTCTTAAGTATTTACCCAAGGGAAATAAAAACCAAAAACTTTATATACAGATGTTCACAGAAGCTGCTATTATTCACCATAGCCAAACACTGGAACCCTCCAGAGGATTATGCACAAGTGAATGGCTCGAGAAACTGGCCTAGTCATACAGGGGAGGATTAGAATTCATTGATCTGATGATTAAGAACATGCAAAACCTATTTATGGCTAAAGAAATCAGATCAGTGGCCGCCTTTGGGCATCGGGGAAATAGCTGACTGCAAAGGTACAAAAGAAGGAATTTTATGGGGGTAATGAGATTTCATAGTACATCAATTTTATCTCCTGCTCCCCCAAAAGCTGAAAAACTTTCAAATGACCCACTCCCACCTCTCCCTTTAGCGGGCTCCCTGAGACTCAGAGAAGGCCAAAGACCTACCTAAGGTCATACAGCAAGTTGGGGGAGGAATAACTCGGTCCCCCCCGATTTCTAATCTGACCACAGCTCTGCTCCACCTCCCGCTAGCCGCCTTGCCCTCTGACGTCCTAGAACCACGCAAGAAGGAAGGAAGGAAGGAAGGAAGGAAGGAAGGAAGGGAAGGAAGGAAGGAAGGAGACAACTATGGAGGAGAGGGCCCCCAGGCCCAGCTGGCCACAAAGCTAGCGGGAGGCCTCTGGACTTGGGCAGCCTGGCACCTTTTCCCTGATATCAGAGAGATTTGAATGCAGGACAGGGTCAGAGGGGGGGTCAGGGAGGTGGCCAGGAGCATCCCCAGCAGGGCTCGGGGAATGAGCCTGCGCCTGCGCAGGGCCTGCAGGTTGCCGGAGGAGCAGGAGGCGGGGGAGGGGTGGGGGTGGGGCGAACTGAGCCTCTGCATCCCGCTTGCCCCTAAATCACACGACCGCATGAATAATAAATAAAGACCGCTTGGATCTTAATAGTAGTCGCATGTCTTATTAAACTAATATTTCACAAACTTTATTCTCCCTGTGGCTGGAGGTCGGGAACAAAGCCTAACCCCCTCCCTGACCAGCTATGCACGGCCGCCGGCGCCGGGATCTGGGGAGAGCCTGGGGGTGGCCCGGGGTGTCAGAAGCTCAGCCACCTCTGAGTCAGGCTCCACGCAGGGAACTTGGGGATGAGTCAGAGGAGAGAGAGCGAGCCCTAAACAAAGCGTGGTCGCTGTGAAGCCTACCTCTGCCCCAGCCAGGGGCCCTTGGGGGGACAAAGGACAAGCCCTGGAGGACTGGGAGGCCCACAAAGCTCCATCCTAGGAGCAGGCCAGGGGTCCCCGGGGGC
The DNA here is from genome assembly GCF_053883595.1 of Heterocephalus glaber. Lineage (NCBI taxonomy): Eukaryota > Metazoa > Chordata > Mammalia > Rodentia > Bathyergidae > Heterocephalus > Heterocephalus glaber. Next base: position 9,057,315 of record NW_028258316.1, on the reverse strand, counting down.
CCGAGCCCAGAGTCAGACCCTTCTGGGTGCCTGGTCTTCTCAGCAAAGGATTGGTCCTTAAAGATCTGGACCAAACTGGGCCCTGTCCTCATTTGTAGAAGCAGAGCCAGAGTCCCCAGTGAGCAGGTTCCTAAGGGGCAGTGTGAGACAAGGGCACCTGGGCAGCTAGGCAGCATCTGTTCCCGTCCCCCGCCCAACAGCCCTGGGGCAGCTCCGTGGCTCCCGCTCGCGATGGGCCCTGCACAGCTCTCCTCCTCTGTCCCCACACCAGCACCCCGGCTGGAGGCAGACAGGCTTTCTGCCCTGAGGAGTCCCAGCATTCCCAGGCCACCGAGGGTGTGGCCACTGAGGCCTGGCCACCAGCCAGGGGCACAGGGCCTGCCCGCCAGGCCCGACTGTGTCCAGCCCAGCCCCATCTCCATGGGCCTCTGGACGTGACCTCTCGCAGGCCTTTCCTCTTCACTAGGCCCACACTCAACTCATCATCTGCCTGTAGGCCTTTACTCTCGGCCGGTCTCTTTCTCCCCATGTGAATGGCAGCATTGGTCTCCATTAATGGGGTCCCAAACTAATTATCAGGTGTGCTGCTCCCTGGCCCACTCCCAAGCCCATCCAGTCAACCCACTTCCGGTCCTGCCTCCTTCCAGCTGCCTCTCAGCCCCTTCCTGTCCTCTTCTCTCCCAGGGTTCAGGGCTGAGCCCTCCTCCTCTCGTCAGCCCCAACCATCTGGTACCTGCTCTCAGGTAATCTCCCAGCCCCTCAGGTGTGACATCAGAAGGCCTCTGTGGCCCTCTGGTAGCCACAAAGTCAAACCCACTGGGTAACCTGGTGTTCAGCGCTGTTACCCCTACCAGCTGGTACCAAGTCACCATGCCCAACACATTCCCTCCTTCACCCCACACACATGCTGGCCCTGTTGCTCATCCTCAACTATGGCTCTTGGATGCCCACACAGTGGGAAAATGAACACATAGTAATTGGCTGCTCTTCTCAGAAATGGTGGTCTTGTCTGAGTTTCAATAGCGCAGTGAAGATTCTAGAATGGGCCATCAAGGAGGAATCCGGGAGACACAGAGAAGAGGAAGCAGTCAGCCAAGGGGAGCCATGGGCTTGCTGAGAAGAGGGCAGATGGGACTGGTGCCCTCCTTGTCTCCAGGCGACCGGTCCAGGAGGGCAGAAAGGGAGCCGAGAAAAGGTATTTAGATTCCTGGAAGGTAGACAATGGACTCTCTGGGAACAGGCTTAGACGTGAAGGGGAAATGTGAGATGGACAAAGAGATGAACAGCTACCAATAAGGCAGGCTATGCCCAGCCAAGGGAGTCTCTAGTGGAGTGCCCGGGGCTCGGTCCTGCTCTGCCGTGGTCTTAATCCCTGGTGCATTAAGGTCCCACAGAGCAGGGAGAAAAGCTCCAGTGGCTCTAGACACAGGGAAGGAATCCAGGCACTGGTGGAGACATTAGGCCTTCCAGGGGCCTCCCCATCTTGAAATGCTGGCAAAGAGAGACAAGCCCAGTGAGGTCAAGACAGAATAAGTACGCCATGGATCCGTATGAGCCTGGAGTTCACACTCTTTCCTACCTAGAGCAGATCACAGATGTGGAGGGAGAGGGGGTGACCCCTCGCCCTGAGCAGGCCCTGGCATCTCTCCAAGAAGCCTGGGCTCTGGGCAGCAGAGCCAGAGCACTGTGGATCCGGGAGAAGGAGCAATCCTCTGTCCCTGTGAGGCCACCTGGCTGCACCTGCCTAGGAGGGCAGCAGCTGGAGAGGGGACTAGTCAGGCAGCCTGGAAGCAGTATTTGGAGCAGCTGCAAGTGGCTGCATCTGATAATCAGAAAGATCAGGAGGGGTGCAGTGAACAGCTCCCACGTGCTTCCTATCCCTGAAGGGCTGAGTTAGGGTGGGTATGGGAGGGAGGGATAGTGGAGGGGTCAAACAGGAGCTGTCGGGGCAGTGCATGAAGGCTGATTTAGGGTTGGAGTTCCACAAGAGTGGTAGTGAGCTCCCCATCCCTGGAGGGAGTCAAGTTAAAGCTGGGTGACTACAGAGGGAGGGAATCCTTCCCCCGCTGAAGGGAGAAACACTAGGCCTTCAAGGGGCCTTTGTCTTGAAATATTGTGATGCTGTCACATAAACTTTTGCCATCTGGAATGCTACCTCCAGTCCCTAATCAGACCTTAGCTCTCGGAGGCCGTCTGCCCTCACCTCATTTCCAGTTCATTCACGGTAGACTGACACCCCATCCTAAGGAAGCAGACCAGAGCAGGCACAGGCAGCAGTGCACACTGCCTGCCTGGCACCCGCTGTGCTGGGCCCTGGTCCCCAAGGGCACTGACCTTGGCCTTTTCAATCCTCACAGCCAGGCTGAGGAGGGCACTGGGCAGCAGGAGGGAAAGTCACACAGCTGGGGCCAGGCCAGACCTGGGACTGAAACCCACACTGTCTGGCCTGGAGCCCGAGTTCTGGGTCATCCTGGGGCGATCACAGAGACGATGAGCCCGTGATGATAAAACGAGTCGAGGTGGCAGGAAGGCAGCGCAGAGGCGGCATGCAGGAGGCCCTGGGCCCAGCAGCCTTCACTCCCAAGGTCTCCCTCTCTGCCCGGCCCACGCTGTCCCTGCCCTTGCCCACCCTGTCGCTTGCCACTTCTCACCTCTCTGGCTTTGTCTCTTTCTCCTCTCCCTGCCGCTGTCTCTCCCTCTGCGCCTCCCTCTCCTCCTGTCTTTCTCCTCCCTCCTCTGCCCTGCGGGTGGCTCTGTGTCCCTTTCCGCCATTCTGTCCCTCTCTGTGTGTCTCCCTGTCCCTTTCCCATCTGTCCCTGCCTTCTGACCCCACAGAGCCACATTCTGCTTCCCCTGTCTCCTTGGCGCCTCCCACCTCCAATGCGTCCTTTGTCTTTACCAGCTGGGTTTCTCTCCCTCTCTTCCTCCATTTCTGAGCTTGTGTGTTAGTGGACAGGGCAGCGAGATGGAGGCCGCTCACTAGTGACCCATCTCTGTGATCACCTCATTATTTATCACCAGGGATGCCAGTGTTTCCATAAATTACCCCGACCTGGAACCGCCTGCACCAGAATTGATAGTCGCCTCTCGCCTAATACCCAATTATTAATAACCACGGGGGAAGGGTGGTCAGACGTGGCACTCTGGGTCCTCGCCCGGCAGGGGCAAGGAGCGGGTTGGGAGCTGGCACTTGTGCTGTGAAATGCTTGCCCAGGGCTAGAGGTGCGGCCTGCAGAACCACCAAGCATGGGTGGTGTCTGGACCCCCTGGGAACCTAGAAATGGGGGTGCTCCTTGCCCAGGGAGGGGAGCTATGCCAGGCCCTCGTCCTGCCTTGCTGTAGGCAGACTGAAGGCTGCCAGAGGTGGGGTGCAGGGGAGGGCACTTAGCACTACCAGGGCCATGGGGCCCAGAGGTGACACCCGGCCCACCCTGAGCCCTGCAGGTGCACCTGGGTGAAGATGGGAAGCTGCAGGAGCTCGTGGCTGGGAGAGGAGCTCCAGGAATAGATGCAGGGGCAGAGGGAGGGACAGGCCCTCTTAGGGGTGCTTGTGGGGCAGAATCGGGGCAGCTGTCCATTCGGGGAGGGATCAGAGAGGGCAGAGACTGGAGTAGGGGGAGGCAGAGCCCCCAAAGTCCCTGGTTTTGGTGTGTGTACACACATGCGCACACACACACACAAACACACACACACACACAAACCTCAGCCACAAACTCTCCTCATGTTGCATCCAGAGGCACAACCGGAAACACACTTAGCAAGCCCTACACACACACAAACCAGGGACACGGAAATACCTTTGCACACAAAGCCTTCTCACAGATGCAAGCACTCAGACAAATGATCTCTCTCTCTCTCTCTCTCACACACACACACACACACACACACACACACACACACACAGAAACACTGATACATGCGGGCACTCAAACATCTACACACAGGCAAACATACCCACATTTGTACCTATGGAGAAGACCCCGGCAGACACACACACGCACGCACACGCACACGGGTCTGCTCCGTCCAGCACACACTCCTTTTTCTGCGCTCAGGGTGCCCACTGGCCTCTGACAGCATCTTGCAAGAGCTGGCTGAGGCTTCCTTGAGCTCCGCGCCCAGTTGGTGCCAACACTGCCACCGTGTGGTCGACAGGGCGCAGTGCGCAAGCCTCAAGGCTTGGACGCCAGTCCAGTGCAAGAGACCAGAAGCAAGCGCAGCGCCCAGGTGTCACCCCAAATCCTGGGCCTCTGCATCTGGATGAGCCTGGCTGCCATCTGGTCGCTTCAGAGTGAAGCTGGACGCCATTCTGCAGAGTTGGAGTTGAACCGTGGGGTCCGGCCCCGGCCACCCTGCAGGGCCCGGGCTACCCTCTTTGCGTGGTAGGCAGGCAGCTCTGGTGCTAAGCTTCTTACGCTCTCCCAGAGAGGCTGGGGTTCGATTCTCACCTGGGACATCATCATCCACTCATTCATCAATACTGTACTCATTGAGGCTGTGGTCTGAGTTTGGGTGAAATGCCAGAATGATACAGTAGTGAACGCTCAGAAGAGATAACACAGTATAGGAAATCGCCTTTAGTGTAAGTCCTATTGGCAGTTTCCTGATTCACTCCAGTCATGGTCAGTGTAATTACTGCCACAGAAAAGAGCAGCGGGCTTAACCTGGAAGGGAAAATGTCATAGAAGGGGAACCTAAGGAAGTTTGAAAGGGTGAGTAGGGGCTGGATAGTTGAAGAGACTGAGAAGGGCCGTGTAAAGGCCCTGAGGCAGGAGGAAGCATGCACGATGTAGAAATACATAGGCTAGGTGTGTAGAGCAAGAACCAGGAGGTGAAGGGCATAAGCGAAGGTGAAGGAGCTAGGGCTGTCAGCTGACCACACTGCGCATGATCCTCTCAGGACAGGGCCCTGGGACATGCACATGGGAGAAGGCAGAAGGCAGAGGAATGAGCCCAGCACCTGTGGAGGCAGAGATGTCTTCCAGGCCCCGCCCTGCCTCAGTTTATCTTCTAGCTCTTTTCCAGGATGGGTTCATGCTGCTCCCAGTGACACAGGCCACCAAGGTCATATCATCTGCTGTGCCACAGGGGAAACTGAGGTTTGGGGAATTTAAGTCACATTCTGAGTAGCAGCACTGGAATTTGAGACCACAGCTGACCCACAAACTATGCTTATTTTTTTAAATCTTTGGTGCAAGAAGTTGAGTTAATCCCATATCTGAGCTGTAAGCAGAGTATCTAGGCAAGATCTGTCTCCTGTCTTATTACCACTTAAGAGGTTGGTAAGTGTCGACCAATCCTGGAGCTCCATTGTGCATTAGCTCAGTGACAGGACACACGGGGACACCCAAAGGTGGTTCAGCGACATTCCTGTCCTTGTGTGTGTATCTGGCTGATAATCAAAAAATTGTGCCTTTCAATAATAAATAAATGCATTCTGATATATCAATTTCATGGAATACTATGCAGCCATTAAAATAAATAATGAGCATATTCATTTATTGATGTGGAAAAATGATTAAGCTTTGTGGTGATTCTTTTTCAAAATGGATCATAAAACAGTACTCGTGAGCTGCACATGGTGGTGCACCTGTACATGCGGCTATTTGGGAGCCTGAGGCAGGAGGATTGCTAGAGGGCAGGAGTTCAAGGTCAGCCTGGGCAACATAGGAAGACCTTGTTTTTTTAAAAACATGTAGTACCCATAGATTTTCATTTTGAAAAACAGATATATGTACATGTCATGTTTTCTTGATTCCAGCATGTGCACATTTTTCACATTTTCACATTTCTAAATCAGAATGTGTCTTATAATTAATATATATGTTTAATGCAGTCATTCTTTTCTTCCTGAGCCATGTAATTAAATCAGTGATACATCCTATAATCTGTGCTGTCCTAGAATCAAGCCAAAACATATTTGAGTGTATTATAGGCACACATATGAAAAATTCCAGGAAGGTGGAAACCAGAACATTAAAAGCCATTAATTTTATGTGATTTTTCATTTTCTCTTTAAACCAGACCTCTTAATCCTATGGTCTGGATTTTATAAACTGAGCACCAACTACTTGTATAACAAGAAAAGAAAAACTGTTTCTGTATTGCAGAATAAAACAAAGACTCTGCTCAAAAATAAATAAATAAATAAATAAATAAATAAATAAATAAATAAGCCAAAGCGTCTCAGGACAATTGCTAGTCAGAGCCCTGGACATAAGCTGCAGGAACCGAATGCAGATAGAGAGTCGGGGAGACTTTGCAGCCAGGGTTCCTAAGACAGGAAGGACTTGGGCACTGCAGGGGAAGATGTCCAAGAGGAGGCCCGAACATCAGGAGCTGGAGGGCAGTGGTGTGGCTGGGGTCCAAGTGGCCACAGTGGTGGTCGCGGTGGCAGGTAGGATAATGACACTGTCTAACATCAATTGCCTGCTTACTCCATGCTGGGAACTGTCCTAAGAAGCTCACAGATATTCGCATGTTGTTATGGGTGGAATTGTTCCCCTCCAGATCCATTTGTGGACATCCTGACCCCCACTGCCTCCCAGTGTGACTGCATCCAGCGACAGGTCTGTAAAGAGGTAGTGAGGTTGAAGTGAAGCTCTTAGGGCAGCCCCAGGGTAACCGGGTGCTTATAAGAAAGGGCGAGTGGAGCACCTACAGAGGGAGGGGGACGTGTGACACAGGAAGCAGAAGACAAGCCTAGAAGCCAAGGAGAGAGGCCTCTGCAGAAACGAAGCCTGCAGACACCTGGATCTCATGTATGTTTCTGCTGTTTAACCCAACCAGCTTGTACTAATGTTGTAGCTGTCCTGGCAAACTACAATGTCCGATTGTTGCCACACAAATGGGGACAAAAGGGTAGAGGGTGTTTCCGTTACCATCTGCTGTGTAAGAAGCAGCCCCAGTGAGTAGTGCCTTAATATAGCAGTAATGATTTACTGCATTCCAGGATTTGGTCGGATCAGCTCATTGTAGCTTCACATGGCGTCAGCTGGGGTAGAGGACTTTCAAGAAGGCTCCCCCATCTGGCAAGTGACTCGGTGCTGTCTGTGAAAAGAACACCTGCCGTGGCCTCTCTACATGGCTATTGGCATCCTCACAGCATGGCTGCTGAATTCCAAGTGCGGGCATCACAAGAGAGCAAGACATGGCATTTGTATGACTCAGCCTCAGGAGTTTGTCTATCAAGGTAGTGACCCAAGTCCACCCAAGTTCAATGGGAGGGAACAGTGTCCCCTACCATCCCATAGGAAGTATGTGAAGATCTCCTGGAATAGGATATATAATGTAGCTGACATCTCAGGAAAATGCAATTGATCGTAGTAGTTGCTATTATTGTTCCGATTTTACAGACAAGGAAATACAAGTGGAGAAAGAACTTGCAGGTCAAGATCCTGGAGCTTATAAGTGGTGGTCCCAGGTCCTGAAGGGCCTTGAATGCAAAGTGTAAGTCTAGGTTTAAAGTAGCAGGCAATCAGGAGCCACTGAGTTTTTGAAGCAGGGGCCTACATTCAAGGAAAATCACTCCGGCTGTAGAATAGAAAGAGGCAGAGAGGAAGGAGATTGGAGGCATAAGGAGGCTGGGACACAGTGCTGGGGAGAGGGCTGTGGGCCAGCCCAGGACAGGATGGAAAGAAGCCCCTCGCCCCGCTTCTGGGCAGGACAGCCCCTGGGGGGTACCTAGTGCCCATCCCACCTCCATCCACCGCCTGAGGTTCATGCTGCCTTGGTTTCTCCTAGATCCCACGTTCCTCAAGCTAACTTGGGGTGGCTCCCCCAGACCTTACATCTTCAGGACAAATGGATCCTTTGTGTCTGCTAAATGAACAAATGAATAAGTGAGTGAAGTCATGATTGGATAGCAAGTGGAAAAAGAAAACCTATTCATAAACCAGGAGGCAAGTATGACTTAAACACAAACTATGAGGACTCACAGATGTAGGATTTCTACATGGATGGTAACTGGAAGAGTTTGGGACATCTCCACAAGTGGGCAGAGAGGAAGAAAAAAAAAAACCCGGAAGCAAATGGGGTGAACCATGATTGGATATTATGGGTGTCAATCATGGCTCCTCAGCCAATCAGCAACTCTCACCATCTCTGCAAAGGTGGGTTGGACCTCAGAAGCCTCTTAGGCTCCAATCCTTGCCCTGTAAGTAACCGCAGGGACATCTCCAGCAAGAACTGCAGAGGCTCCATTTTTTCAGCTGCAAAATGGGGGTGAGAATGGTGCTCCCTTTCCAGGGTTGCAGTATAGACCGTGAGGTGCTGAGCTCACAGTACCAGCTCCAGGGTGAGCTGAATGGGGGCCCTCTGGGACCTCAGGTCTTGGAGTGGGCCTGCACAGGCCCCTGGCAGTGGCGTGGGTTTGGGGTCACGATCTACTCACGTGTCTTCTCTCCCCCCAGACTGGGAGCTCTTTAGGGATGGACTCTGTCCCAGGCTCAGCCGGGGCCTGGCTAGAGGAGGATCAAGGGCTGGCCGCCTTCTTCTACAGCTGCCTCACGTGGGTCTGGATGCCAACGAGGAAACCCAGGAAGACCCATGAAGGAGCCAGCCAGGCCCGTGGAACCGGATCAAGGTGACTTTCTAGCAGCCAGGAACCAGAGAGAGAAAGAGAGAAAGGGGACACAGGAAGGAGATGCTTGGGGTACGGGAACATCAACAACAGCCTCATTTTACAGAGGAAGAGACAGAGGCTCCAAAGATTACAGCTAGTGAGGGCTTTGAGCCCAGGCCAGTTGGGTGCTTTCTCCAACATGACACCTCCTCTGGAGGGACCGGAGAGGGCCAGGAGGGGGACGCTGACAAGATGTAAGGGTGGTGACAAGGTGGCAAGGTGCCCTCTCCCAGGTCCCCATGCCTCCGGTATCTCTCCGGGGCTCCTTTAGAGGTGGTCCTTGAAAGTTTCCTCGCATCTCCAAGGAGCAGTTGCCATCCAGAGCAGCCTAGACTGGGAAAAGCACAGAAAGAGTAGATCCATCTGTTGTGGGGGTGGCGGAGGGTCACCGTGCCCCTGGAGGGATGGGGCCAGCTGAGATATTCTTGCAGAGTGAACTGGGGCTAGGAAGGACCCCAGGACATGCCAGTGGCTCCCAGATAGCCTATCGTTTTCCCTGGGAAGAAGGATCTGAACACAGGGCCTTGGGCTTCAAGCTGAACTCAGCCACTGTCTTTGGTTTCCTGTGACCCTCACCCAACTAGAATCTCTGCTGGTCACCACTCGGCCTCTCTGCTGCCCTGAGCCAGGGCAGGGAGCTCAGCTAGTGCCAGCAACAACAGGCACCAGAATTGGCCTCGCTGCCCTAAGGCCATCAGCAGCCAGGCAGGGCCTCAGCCTGGCCCACTCCCTCTCCAGCTGGCTCAGCTCAAGGCCAAGCTCTCGTGGCCATTTGGACATCAATCCAAATAGTTCCCCGTCCAGCAGCCTGGCCTAGAGCCAGGCAGGTCCTGAAACATCCCTCCTATGACTCCTCCAACCCCGCTTGTCCAAAGCCCGCATGCCCCCGCCTTCCCCCTGAGCTGGCCTCCCCCCAGTCCTGTTGGATTTGACATCTGCCCTGTGGCCCAGACTCCCAGGACCCCCGCAGCCCTGCCTAGGGACTCGGCCTGGGTTCCAGCTGGCTGGCGAGCCCAGCCAAGCATCACGGCTCCCCGCGACATCTCTGAGTGACAGGAAACAACTCGCTCCTTCCAAGAGGGGAAACTCTGACAAACACTCACTAGGAAATAATAAAGTGGCAAAATAATTCTGCATCGGACACACTTACCAGAGCAGAAAGCGTCTGTGGAGGAGACAACATCTTGTACCATCTATCTTCCTTAAATCCCCACGCTGTGACAAAGTGGAGGGCGAAATCATGATGAATGATCGGACACATTTAGCCAGTACCTGTGCTCTGTAACGAGCGTGGCCTGGGAAAGGGACTCTAATGAAGATCTGTACCCCCGCCCCAAACCGGGCCTCGTTGGAAACAAGTCTTTATTACAAAATTGGCGCCTTGTTTTCATCCTACGCAGAATAGAGGCGCAAGGTGTGACATGAATTAACGGGGCACCTGCTGGGTCACCCCAGCCCTCGCTGGCAGTACAGAGACAAACGGGTTCGGCTCCCGCCACCACCCTGCGTCTGGTTGACAAGGCGCCAGTCGCCTTCCGATTGTGCGGGAACACGCCTCGGTTTTGTTCCTACCCAGCCCGCCATCATTTATTCTGCTGCCTCATTTGAATATGATGAATACTGTAGTCCTTTATTTGTTCACAACAACCAAATAATTGTAGATCCGTGGGCTTTGGGGCAATTAATCACATTTTTCTCTCCACCAATCCACTATAAACATGACATTGAACAATAAAGTACATTAACCTCTGCTTTGCACAAACCTTTGCTTATTTAAACACCGCAAGGTTATTTGTTTTCCTTCTTGCCAGGCCCCTACCGCTAGGGAAGGGGAGTGGGGAGAGAAGGCCCACCTCCTACTGGCAACCACCTTGGCCCATCCTGGTCCACGGCCCAGCTGGGGTCTGGGGCCCGGGGTCAGGAGAGCCAGGTGTGGCTGGAGGCACTTGAGCGCGCATGGCCAGGCAGGGCTCATGGGAGTGCAAGTGTGTGTGCATGCAAAGATGCAACTATGGGCACACTTGTGCAACTGTAGCACATGAGTGTTCCATGTGTCTGCTCTAGAACAGAGGTGTACATGTGTTTACATACACACAGGTTTGCTGTGCCTGTATAAGCATTGTGTGTTTGTGCATGCACGAGCACCCGTATATATGTGCACGTGTGCATGCATGTGTGGCCATTTTCAGACATGGTTGCAAATTCTTTTACGCTCCTCTCATTGAGAGATTCGAATCTATGTCCCCCCTCACCCTTGACCGTTTTGACCAAATGAGGATAATAGAGGTGACGCTGTGCGATTTCCAAGGCTGGGCTGTCAAGGCCGTGCAGCCTCTGCCTTGTTCGTGGAACCTTCCCTCTTGGACTCCCAAGCTGCCACTTAAGAAGCCTGACAACTGTGAGGCCACCACTTGAGAGAGGTCACAGAGAAAGGCCCCAAAAGCCCTTCCCAGTCCCATGTGCCAAACACGTCACTGAAGACATCTCCAGGCCATTTGCTTCCTCCCACCTGAGGCCCCGGGCAAGGCACAGCAGAGACAAACTGTCCCCATCCCCCTGCCATGTTCTGCTTGCTTTCTGAGCCCACAGAACCCAGGAGCACAGAGAACAATGTTCCTTTCTTCCTTTCTTTCTTTCTTTCTTTCTTTCTTCCTTCCTTCCTTCCTTCCTTCCTTCCTTTCTTTCTTCCTTCCTTCCTTCCTTCTCTCTTTTTCTTTCTCTCTTTCTTTCCTTCGCTTGTTTTTTGAGACACGGTCTTACTATGTAGCCTAGGCTGGCCTTGAACTCACAGCAATCCTCCTGCCTTAGCCTTCCAAGGCTGAGATTACAGGCATCCACCACCACACCCAGCAGAGTCATTTTCTGTGAAGCAATGGAGAACAGATACAGGGCCTGAAGTCTACACATGTGTATGTGCTGTGTGTGCATATGGCGTGCATCTGTGGCAGTGATGTGCTCCTGCATTCATGCCTGTGTGCATGGAGCATTCCATCCTCTCACACCCGCTGTGTCCATCTCTCTCCTAGGTGTGTGACACACATCAGTAAACAAAGCCAAGCCCATGTCCTCATGGAACTCTCGTTCTAATAGATGGATAAAGCCAAGACAAATGTTCAAGTATATAGCATGTTACATGGTGGTCACTGCTATGGAAAAATGAAAAACTAGAGGTAAGAGGGATCAGGAGAGCTGGGGTTTGGGGTGGGTTACAGCTTTTTATAGGGTGGGGAAGGAGAGAGTAGGAGGAGACTTGTGGAAAGCCTAGGTGTGGGCTTTGGCCAGTGTAGGGACTTGGGTTTTATTCTGGGTTAAATGTGGATTTCCTGAAGATGAATTGGAATGTGGGGTGTGAGAGAGGAGTCAAGATGACTCCAAGGTTTCTGACTTAAGGACCTGGAAGGAGAGAGTCAGGATCTACTGAGGTGGAAAAAGCTGGAGAGGGACAGATTCTGGGGTGGGAAGGATCGGGGCTTGTGTGTACCTGTGGCTCACCATATGCACGCACCTAGGCATGTGTGACTGTGTACGTGTGTCCACGTGAATGTCTGCATGGATATTTAGATGCATTGTTGTTCAGATGGGTTGTGTCTTCTATTGTGTCTATGGAAAAGCATTTTTGTCTTTGAGAGCCTGAGTGGGTTCCTGCCGTATGTTTGCATAAGTGTGTATGTGTTTATGCTCCTTTTTGTAGTCTGTAAATATGTCTGAGGAGTGTGTGCATGTGTGTGTGTGTGTGTGTGTGTGTATGTGTGTGTGTGTGTCTTGTGCTCTGGAGGAAAAACCTGGGTGAAGGGGAGGATGGGTGACACCCATGGAGAAGGAGGAGCTGAGGGTAGTGGGCCTGCCAGGGATGGGGGCTGAGTGCCCACCTGCCAACCACCAGGCATTGGCCAAGGGGATTGGGCATCTACACAGGGTGGATTAGAGGGCTCCCTTCAAAAGTGGCATCTTTAAGGAATAGTGGATTATTTGGAAAAAGGCCTCCTAATTAATGATAAATTCTGATAAGAATTGATAAAGCAGGCCTTGACAGAGTAAAGAGAAGCCACCAAAGGCATATGCCCCCGGCTTACCGCCACCCAGCTCGATGGCTCTCGGATCTGCCCTGTGCTATGCTCTCTTCCTTCCCATAAGGCTGAACAGAGGAGCTGGCCCTATCCCTCTCTGAGGCTCCTCCTCGCCCCCACAGGAAGCTCATGCCACCTGCCCACACTGTGGTCCTGACTACAGCTGCCAGGTTGGGCATGGTATCATTGCTAGAGAAGATTAATTCACCTCAGGTATGTGGTATGTGGCCATGGATCTGGTGAACACATTCTTTTCTGTTGCCACCAGAGACAGACAGCAACAGTTATTTGTCGTTTTGCCCCGGGGCTATACTAACTCTTACTTTCTTGGTCATAAAGTGGCGTAAGAAGGTCCGGGCTGGTGCCACATAGCACTGAACATCACATTGATCTGGCACATGAGTGACGTCACACGGAGGTGGGTAAGCCAGGAGTGGCTTGTTCTTTGGGAATTTGAGGAAGACGCAGGCACACCAGAGGATGTTTGTGTATTTATGTGTAAATGACAGTTGTGTGACATTGCCATGCTCTCATCTTGTTTTCAGTTGCTGCTGGGGTTTCAAGATCTGTGCTGCTCTGTGTTCATATACCCCTCTGCTTCATCTCAATAGTGGGGGTCAACCCGGACTGCTACTCTTTCTCCTCCCACAACAAACCTGCGGCCCACATTCTGTAGATTTCCCACTGTACATCGATGTTGGACTCTCATGGGGTCCTGGGTATATGGGTGTTCAATTTCTATGAGAAGTGTGTGATCACTCTCCAAGAAGGCCTTCATGTGTGAGGAATCCTCGTCTCCTCATTTCTGCCATTAATTGGTATTACCCAGCTTTCTAGTTTTTGCCAGTCTGAAGGTGTAAAGTGATATCTTGTTTTAATTTGCATTTCTTTCACTGCTAATGAGTTTGAGCATCGCTTCCTGTGCTTATTAGCTTTTGGGGTTTCCTCTTCTGTAAATTGCCTGTCATACCATTGGCCCATTTTTCTGCTGGAGGTGATATGCTCTTCTTGTTGCTTGGCAGTTCTTTGTACATTCTAGGTGTTAATCCCTTGTCACTTTTAGGCTGAAAAAAAAATATCTTAAGCCTATCACCTGGCTCTTAATTGGCCTATGCTATTTTTTTGTTAAACACAATTCTAAAATTTTGATGTAATCAATGCCAGCACATTTGTGCATTACAATTTGTACTTTTAAAGTTTTCTTAAATAAGCCTCCTTTCCTCAGCCCAAAGATACCCTCCCGCATTTGTTTCTGTTAACCCTATGGTTTTTTACATTTAAATCTTCTTCACATTTAAATCTTCTATTTCACATTTAAATCTTCAATCCACCTGGAGCCCTCCTTGTACATGAGGCTAAGTAGGGATCCAGTTATAATTTTCTTAGCACAGTGAGTCAGTTTTCTTTACTCTATGTGAGAAACAATCCATCCTTTTTCATTGACTTGTGGGGCCACTCCTTTTATCCCTGTTAATTTCCCATATAGTATATTCAAAAAGTAGGTCCTCAAGTTCTTCTTTTGTTTCATTGATAGATTTGTCCATTCTTGTGCCAACACCACAGTCAGTAATTACTAAGGCTTTATAGTAGATCTTGATATTTGGTGGAGAAAGTCACCTTCCTTAATCCTTTTTTTAAAAAGTTGACTTAGTTCTTCATGGACGTTCCTTTACTCCATGTAATATTTGAAGTAGATTTACCAAATTTTATATTTATAAAATATGGAGAGAGAGAGAGAGAGAGAGAGTCTGCCACAGAAATGTATACACACTTCAGCAGGTTGCCATACTAATAAATATCTGGAAGCTAATGGCCACCACTTTGAGCACCTCTTGTAATTATAGAGGTTAAAGGTAACCTGTATTAATCTCATGATGTCTCAATAAATTTAGTATTAAAATATTTATACAATTTTTCTTTTCCTAATGTATATATTTTTGATGCTGTCTCTCTCTCTGTTTCTCTCTCTCTCTCTCTCTCTCTCTATATATATATATATATATATATCCTAAATACAATTAGGATTCGATGGATTTATTAATCTGGTGAGGGTTGACTTGGTCACAACATTGTCAACCAAGGGGTGTCATTCACTCAAGTTTTAAGTTCTTACATGTTCTTGGTTTAATTCTCAGATACATTACTTTGTGATTTTTGTTGCCATGATGATGGTATTTCATTTTTATTATGTTTACTTATATTTATAATTTCTTATAATTAGTTACCATATTTATCACTTTTTCCATTGAATTTTTATTACATTTTCAGTTCATTATTGCAGGTGTGGGCAATTCTAGGAAAATATTGTATCTGGGCAACCTCAGCTGAATTCTCACACTCATTCTAATAACCAGACTATTGGATCCATACATACGCATCTAGATGGGCAATCATATCTACAAACCATAACAGTTCTGTCTTCCCTTCTGAACTTTTCAACCTTCCTATCTTCCTTATAGTATTAGTTAGAATCTCTAACACTGTGTTAAACAGTATCAATTATAAAATACCCTGAGGTCTTAAAGCTATATATCTAAAGTGTCTCTATTATGTACATTATTTTCTTTAAGATGTATAAACTTTACCAAATCAAGTAAATTTTTTCTACTCTGAATTTTATAATGCTTTACCCTAACAGGGTATTGAACATTATCAAGTGTTTTTTCACATCCATTTAGATTATCATATATTATTTTCTCCCTCTATTAATGTGCTGAAATAAATGGACATTTTTTTCTGATGTTGAAGTATCCTTAAATTTGATGTATTATTTTTAATATACTAATTGTTTGGCAAAAGTTTTCCTTAGGATTTTTTTTTCTGTGCTGAGAATTGTACCCAGGTCCTCATACTTGCTAGGTAAGCACCCATTCACCAAACTACACCCCCTATCCTGTTTTTTAGAATTTTGGAACCTATAGTAAATTAGGACACAATTTTCCTTTTTTGCATAGTTTCTACCTGGCTTTGGAATCAGGATTAAATAGCTGGATAGATTTTTCTAATTTTCTAATTTATGGAAACAACTTGAATAAAACATTAAACTGTTCCTTAAAAGTTGAGCAGAACTCATATGGTTCATATGTAAAATCACTTAAATTCATCTAGACCTAGGTTGTTTTTGTTTTTATTTTTATTTTTTTGGAAGAGGGTAGAAAGAGAAAATGTTTGACTACACTTCTATTATTTTTAAAATTTGCCCATTCATGCTTATGTCTATTCCAGTTTACTTCCTCTTGTACAAATTTTGGTTACTATATATTTCTTATAATATATATTTAAGAGTTTTATATGGATGAACTGAAAATTGATGGTAATCATTAAATTTTTCTTAACTTAGAATTATATAAAATCTCATATTTTGTATAATATATATGGCAAATCAAGAGAGACCATAGAAGAAAAAGAAACACTTTTATTTTAGTACCTTTGTTTGTACTTTTTCCTGCATTCATAAAGAACACTTCCTGCTGAGGCAGGAAGGTAGGACTTGGCAAATCTAGCTGGGGAATAAGCTTGACTAGATTACACAGCACATGAGCCAAATAAGTCCCAAGGCCCCATATATGGAATTCTCGTGGGTTCCCATGATGTGTGAAAGAAATAAAGAGACAGAATGCCACCGAAAGTATGCTATGCTGGTTTTTCTTCAAAGTAGCCTGCCCTGTGTCTTTCAGGGTGTACTTTTATTTTTGCTTTTACTTTTTCCTCTCTTTTGCTCCCAACTTCACTTTGCAGAGCCAATTTCTCCCTTACCCTTCACCCTTCACTTTCAAATAAACTTTGTCACCGTTTTGGGCTCATTTCAGTCAATTCTTTGTTCAGGATGAATCTGGTAATGTTTATTTGGCCAACTATTTTTAGAAGGGGCTACCAGATAACCCTACATTTTTATTTTGCACTAGGACCTGCGGATTACTACCCAGACCTGGTCTCACTTCCTGAAGGACTCACTGAGCTTTCCCATTCTTCACTCTTACCAGCCAGGCTAAGCTACAGGAAACTCTCTTCCATTTGCTTCTCTCACAGACCGCATTTCCCACAGAGAAGCTGATATGTGTGACAAAAAATGAAATCATGCTGGTATACCATTTTATAATTTGATGTTTTAAATGACACATGAACATCTCCTTCTGCTGATAACCAATTCTTAAACACATTTTAATAACTGTATATTATTCTAACATATAGTTAGGCCAAAATTTAGTGAACAAATGCTTATGGCTTTTTAAGATTATTGGGCTTCCTCTTATATAAAACCTTATGATTGGCCATTATACCACTTCCAGCCCAGAGGAAGGGTCTTCCAGGACGCTATTCCACTCCTCCCAGCCCAGACGAAGGGGCTTCAGGGCCACTGTTTGACCGCTCCCAGTGCAGAGGAGGTGAGCCCCACGGGTGCCAACAGGACACCCCCACCTCGTTGAAATGAGAAAACACATAAACAAGTCTCAAAACCAGACTTGCAGCTCACCTACAGCAACCCGAAAGGGAAAGGAGATGGAACACTCTGATACTCAACTACTTGTACTCCCTAAACTGGCAACAAAAGAAGATCTGGAAAAAATGAAATCAGAAATAATTTCTCACATAACAGCAGCGATTGGGCCCATAGTGCAAGACATGATTAATAAATCTAGAGAGGACACAGATAAAAGAACAGAGGAGATGAGGAACATGATGGAATCCCAACATAGGAAACAAATGGAATCCATAAAACAGATGCAAATAGATTTCCAGAACATGAAAAACTCCACTGAAAGTCTACACAGCAGAATGAGCCAATGTGAGGACAGAATTTCAGATATAGAAGATGAGATTGCAATTTGTAACAAGGAAAAGAAAAATTGCTTCAAAATAATAAGGGAGCATGAGAAATCAATCCAGCAGCTCCTAGATGATGCAAAGAAGAATAACATAAGACTGATTGGAGTCAATGAAGAAACAGGAGAGAGTAAAGATGACATAAAAAAACTGTTCACAGAAATGATGACAGAAAACTTCCCAAGCAGGGGAAAAGAACTTGACTTAGAGATAAGTGAGGCATATAGGACTCCAACTAGCCTTGATCAAAAAAAATCTACATAAAGGCATATAATTGTTAAGATTCCAGAAACCCAACAGAAGAACAAAGTTGTACAAGCAGTTAAAGAAAAGAAAAAAAAATCACATACAAAGAAAAGCCCATCAGACTCATAGCAGACATCTCTACACAAACCATCAAGGCAAGAAGAGCTTGGAGTGACATATTCTAAGCCCTAAAGAAAAACAGCCTCCAACTCAGATTGATGTACCCTGCAAAACTATCTTTCAAAATTGATGGAGAAATAAGATACTTTCATGACAAAGAGCACCTTAGGAACTTCATGAATACCAAACCAGCACTCCAAAAAATTTTAGATAATATCCTAGGAACAGACAATGAGGATCACCACCCCAGGAAGTACAGCAGAATGAATCCATTGTGCACAACAAAAAATTAAATGTAAAGGGGGAGAACCCAACAAAAAGAAAAGGTCATGAAAATGATAAGTCAGTACATATCAGTTATAACCATCGATGTTAATGGTCTCAATTCACCAAACAAAAGAAATAGACTGGCAGAATGGGTCAAGAAGCAAAATCCAACAATATGCTGCATATAAGAAACACACTTAATTCAAAAAGAAACTCATGGGGCCGGGGATTTAGCCCAGTTTTTTTGCTGCCTGCTGCACAAGCACATGGACCTGAGTTCGATCTCCAGTACCAAAAAATAAAGAAAAAAGAAACTCATAGATTGAAAGTTAAAGGGTGGAAAACAATACTCCATCCAATGAAAACCCAAAAAAACACAGGAGTAGCTATCCTCCTTTCAAATCAAGTGGATTTCAAACCAACACTGATTAAGAGAGACAAAGAAGGACACTATCTCCTTGTAAAGGGAACAATCCAACAGGAAGAGATGACAATCATAAATATCTATGCACCAAACACTAGTGCACCCAACTATATAAAACAAATACTAACAGACGTGAAAAGTCATATATGCACTAGTACAATAGTAGTGGGGGACCTCAATACCCCACTGCCATAAATAGATACACCAACTAGACAAAAAATAAACAATGAAATACTAGAACTCAATCAAACTCTTGAACAAATGAACTTAACAGATATTTACAGAGCACCCCACAAAATCAGAATACACATTCTTTTCAGCTACACATGAGTCTTTCTCCAAAATAGACCACATACTCACTCATAAAATGTGTTTAAGTAAGTGCAAAGGAATTGAAGTTATCCCCTGTATATTATCAGACCATAGTGTGATGCAATTGGAGATCAATAGCAAAAGAAACTGCAAAAATTACATAAACACATGGAAATTGAACAACACACTTCCAAATAACCAATGGGTCACAGAGGAAATTAAAGAAGTCAGACAGTTCCTTCAATTAAATGACAGTGACAATACAACATATTGTAATCTATGGGACACAATGAAAGCAGTCTAACGAGGGAAATTCATAGCAGTGAATATGCACATTAGGAAAACAGAGTGAGCCCAATTAAACAACCTGATGCTGAACCTCAAGCTTCTAGAAAAAGAAGAGCAGGACAAACCCAAAGCTCATACAAGGGAGGAAATTATAAAGATTAGAGCAGAAATCAATGCAATGGAGAGGAAGAGAACGATAGAAAAAATTAATGAAGGCAAGAGTTGGTTCTTCAAAAGAATCAACAAAATTGACAAACCCTTAACCAACCTTATCAGAAAAAGGAAAGAAAAGGCCCAAATCCATGGCATGAGGAATGAAAAGGGTGAAATGACAACAGACCCAGCAGAAATCCAGAGGATCATCAATACCTACTTCCAGAACCTATTCACCAATAAGATGGAAAACACAGAAGAAATGGACAGATTCCTAGATACATATGAATTACCAAAGTTGAATGAAGAAGACCTAAAATTTCTAAACAACCCAATGAAATTGAAAATGTAATTAAAAACTTACCAACTAAGAAAAGCCCAGGTCCTGATGGCTTCACTGCTGAATTCCACAAGACATTTAGAGAAGAACTACTGCCACTACTGTTTAAACTCTTCAAAGAAATTGAAAGGGAAACAATACTCCTGAATTCTTTCCTGGCAGAAAGCATCACCTTGATACCCAAAGCAGAGAAAGACCCAACTGAAAAAGAGAACTATAGGCCAATCTCACTAATGAACATAGATGCAAAAATCCTTAATAAGATACTGACAAATAGAATGCAGAAGATCATCAAGAAGATCATACACCCTGATCAAGTGGGATTCATCCCAGGGATGCAGAGATGATTCAACATATGCAAATCAATCAATGTAATACACTATATCAATAGAGCCAAGGACAAAAACCATATGATTATCTCCATAGATGCAGAAAAAGCATTTGACAAAATCCAACATGCATTTATGATAAAAACCCTATAAAAATTGGAATGGATGGTCTCTACTTCAATCTGATAAAAGCCATCTATGAAAAACCAACAGCCAATATCATACTAAATGGTCAAAAACTGAAATCCTTCACACTAAAATCAGGAACAAAACAAGGATGTCCTCTATCACCACTCTTGTTCAATATAGTTTTGGAAACATTAGCCATGGAAATTAGACAAGAGAAAGAAATAAAAGCAATAAAGATAGGAAATGAAGAAGTCAAATTGTCATTATTTGCAGATGACATGATACTCTATATAGAAGACCCCAAGAACTCCACCAAAAGTCTTCTAGACTTAATAACCAAATTCAGTAGAGTAGCTGGATACAAGGTCAACACACAAAAATCAATCACTTTCCTCTACACAAACAATAGACTCACTGAGACAGAAATAGGGCAAACAATTCCTTTCACAATAGCATCCAAAAAACTGAAATGCCTAGGAATCAACCTAACAAAAGAAATCAAAGACCTCTTCTCTGAAAACTGTGGCACTCTGAAAAGAGAGATTGAAGATGACATCAGAAAATGGAAAGACATCCCCTGCTTGTGGGTAGGAAGGATCAACATAGTGAAAATGGCCATACTTCCAAAACTGCTATATAGATTCAATGCAATCCCAATTGAAATCCCACCAGCATAGTTCATGGACCTGGAGAAAACAATCCAGAAATTCATTTGGAACAAGAAGAGACCCAGAATAGCAAAAGCAATTCTAGGTAACAGAGACATGGCAGGGGGTATTACAATCCCCAATTTGAAACTATACTACAAAGCTACCATGATTTAAAAAAACAGCATGGTACTAGCAAAGAAACAGACCCAAGGACCAGTGGAACAGATTAGAAGATGCTGAAACAACTCCAGACACACTCAGCCATCTCATCTTCAATAAAGGGGCCAAACACCCTCACTGGAGGAAAGATAGCCTCTTTAATAAATGGTGCTGGAAAAATTGGATTTTAACTTGCCAAAGATTAAAACTAGACCTATATCTCTTACCATGCACTAAACTAAAATCAAAATGGATTAAAGATCTAAATATTAAACTAGAAACACTGAATCTGCTGGAACAGAGATTAGGTAAAACTCTTGAAGACATTGGTGTAACAAAAGATTTTATGAACAAAACCTCAGTTGCCCATGAACTAACACAAACAATCAACAAGTGGGATGTCTTCTTATTAAAAAGCTTCTGAGAACTCAAATAAATAACCTAATGCTGAACCTCAACCTCCTAGAAAAAGAAGAGCATTAACAAACCCAAAGCTCGTACAAGAGAGGAAATATAAAGATCAGTGCAGAAATCAATCCAATGGAGACTAAGAGAACAATACAAAAAATTAATGAATCAAAGATTTGGTTTTTTGAAAGAATAAAAAAAATGGATAAACCCTTAGCTAACCTTATCAAAAAAGGGAAAGAAAAGGCTCAAATCCATGCAATCAAGAATGAAAAAGGTGAAGTCACAACAGATCCAACAGAAATCCAAAGCATCATCAATACATACTTCGAGAACCTCTACTCCAATAAAATGGAAAACACAGAAAAAATGGACAGATTTCTAGATACATACGAATTACCAAAGTTAAATGAAGAAGATACAGAAATTCTAAACACCACAATTACAATGAGTGCAATTGAAAATGTAATAAAAAATTTACCAACAAAGAAAAGCCCAGGTCCTGAAGGCTTCACTACTGAATTCTACAAGACATTTAAAGAAGAACTATCGCCATTACTCTTTAAACTCATCAAGGAAATTGAAAGGGAAGCAAGGCTTCCAAATTCATTCCTGGAAGCAAGTGTTACTTTGACTCCAAAACCAGGGAAAGACACAACCCAAAAAGAGAACTACAGGCCAAACTCCCTAATGAACATTGATGCAAAAATCCTCAACAAGATACTGGCAAACAGACTACAAAGGGTCATCAAGAAGATCATACACCCTGACCAAGTCGGATTTATCCCAGGGATGCAAGGATGGTTCAACATTCATAAATCAATAAAGGTAATACACTATATTAACTGAGTCAAGGACAAAAATCCACATGATCATCTCAATAGATGCAGAAAAGGCATTCGACAAAATCCAACACCCATTCATGATAAAAACCTTACAGAAAATTGGAATAGAAGGTCTTTATCTCAACTTGATTAAGGCTATCTATGAAAAACCAACTGCCAACATCATACTAAATGGTCAAAAACTGAAAACTTTCATGGAAAAATGAGGAACAAGACAAGGATGCCCACTATCACCACTCCTGTTTAATATTGTTCTCAAAACATTAGCCACAGCAATTAGAAAAGAGAAAGACATAAAAGGAGTAAAAATAGGAAAGGAAGAAATTAAACTGTCATTATTTGGTAATGATATGATACTTTACATAGAAGACCCAAAATACTTGACCCAGCTGTTCCCCTGCTGGGTATCTTCCCAAAGAATTAAAAGAATCATACCACAGTGATATATGTGCACCCATGTTTATAGCGGCACAGTTTGTAATAGAGAAAGCTTGGAAACAGCCCAAGTGCCCATCAACTGGAAACTGGATGAAGAAGATGTGGTTTTTTTATAAAAGGGAGTACTACTCAGCCATAAAGAATGAAAAACTAGAGACATTTATAGCTAAATGGATGCATATCCAGGCCATACTCTTAACTGAAATAAATAGGACACACATGTGTAAATACCGAATAGTTTCTCTAGCGTGAGAAACTGAAAGTGTAATTAAGGAAACACACTGATGAAATTGCCTAATAACATATTTCTCAGATTGTGTTTCCATCGTGTGTCCTATGACTGTATCAAAATTTAAATTAGGGAGAAGCTTGGCTTATGTGGAGTCTGCTAGCTAATTGGAGTCTTTTTCCAGACCACTATTTGTTAAGTGTTGGTTTTGGGGACTTTTCTGAAACAAATCACATCCTCTGGTGTCTTGTTGGTGCTTGAGATGTTTTTTAAAGTTATATGGAAAAATGTTTAAGTGCTTTTCAGTTTTGTTTTGGTTGAATTCTACTGTATTTTAATATTATTGTAGTTTTTTCCCTTGCATTGTTCTTGTTTGAATGATTTCAATTTTTGTATGTGTGTGTGATAATAAAGTTATTTTTTTTTAAAAAAAGCTTTTGCACAGAAAGAGAAACCACCAACAACGTGAAGAGACAACCCACAATGTGGGAAAAAATCTTCACCTGCTGTTCCTCAGACAAATGTCTACTATCTCGAATCTATAAAGAACTTAAAAAGATAAGACCTCCCAAATTTAAAAACCCAATCCAAAAATGGACATCTGAAATGAACAGACATTTCTCAGACAAAGAAGTAGCAATAGCAAATAAACATATGAAAAAGTGTTCAACATCACTGGTCATTCAAGAGATGCAAATGAAAACAGGGCTGAGAATCCACCTCTCTCCAGAAAGAATGGCTGCTGTCATGAATTCAACCAATAACAAATGCTGGCGGAGCTGTGGGGAAAGAGGAACCCTGCTCCACTGCTGGTGGGAGTGTAGACTGGTGCAACCACTGTGGAAATCAATATGGAGATACCTCAAAGAACTAGGACTGGAAGTTCCATTTGACCCAGCTATTCCCCTGCTAGGTATCTTTCCCAAAGAATTAAAAGAATCATACCACAGTGATATATGGGCACCCATGTTCATAGCAGCACAATTTATAATAGCTAAAACTTGGAAGCAGCCAAAATGCCCATCAACTGGAGACTGGATAAAGAAAGTGTAGGTTTTTTTATAAAATGTAGTGCTACTCAGCCATAAAAAATGAGAAATTAGAGACATTTATAGCTAAATGGATGAACATTGAGGTGATACTCTTAAGTGAAATAAATAGGACACACGTGTAAATACCGAACAGTTTCTCTAGTGTGAGAAACTGAAAGTGTAAATAAGGTCTAAAAGATATAATAGATAATATTAAATAGGAAGAAAAGGGGCAAAGGGTAAGGGGAAGCAGGAGGGGTGGGGGAAAGTAAAGAAGGTAATGGAATTAATATGAGAAAATGAAAAAATGGAAACAAAGTGTTTGTAAATAGGAAGGGATGGAGGGGTTGAAGGGAGGGCAGGGGAAGGGGGAAATATAAGAACCAAGAGAGATTATGTAAAGGTGCAAATTTCCAATGATGAATGTCATTATATTGTATACCTAAAATGTACCAACAAAATAAAATTTAAAAAAAACCCTTATGAACATTCAACACCTAGCAACAAGCAAGTGTATGGTATAAATCAACTAATATCAATCGAATAAATTACATGATGATTTTCTTAAATTCTTATAGGTACACTATTAATGTGTATGTAGTTTTAAAAA
This sequence comes from Heterocephalus glaber, assembly GCF_053883595.1. Taxonomy (NCBI): domain Eukaryota; kingdom Metazoa; phylum Chordata; class Mammalia; order Rodentia; family Bathyergidae; genus Heterocephalus; species Heterocephalus glaber. The sequence continues at coordinate 9,032,823 of NW_028258316.1, read as the reverse complement.
TTTAGTAATTCTCTCAAAATGTCATACCAGTTGAATGAGCAATGAATGAGTGATCTCACTATTGAGAATTTTAAAATCCCTTCTAATTTAAATTTTTCAGTTATTATTTGAATAACCATTGTAATGGTGAGGTCCACATAGTTTGTTGGCCATTTGTGCTTCTGCTTCTGCAATTTATCATGTTATTGTTTGCCTCTTTGATATTGAGCATTTATCCTTCCTTACTGATTAGTGAGAGTTCTTCATACAACTCTATATTTGTCATCTATTGCCAGCATGTCTTCTTACCTTGCTGTTTGCTTGTAATTTTGTTTTTTAATGCCTTATGAGTGTTTGGTTTTAAAGAAGTTCAATTTCTTTACCTTTTGCTTTAGAGATATTATCTTTGCATGGATGCTCACAAAGCCCTACCTGCTCTATCCCCAAGATAAGAAGAGCATCACCTAATATTCTTATAGTTTCATCTTTTACCATTGAAAGTTAACTTAAAGCCTTTTGTTTTAATGTATTATTGGTACATATTAATTTTACAAAATAACACATTTTATTGTGGCATTATTATACATGCATATATTTTGATTATATCCACCCCCGTTACCCTCCCTTTATCTCCCATATCACATAGACACCTTGGTTTTAATTGTATGTGACAGGTTTGTTCTTGAGTGTGATCATATTGTTTAGTTTTATATATATATGTGCCTGTGCACACATGAGCACACACACACACGCACACACACACACAATCTTTCTCTATGTGGTCTGCTGTCCTTTTTACTCACAGGCATTCTGTGTATGTAACACCATTTTTTGAGATTCTGTTTGTTCCCTGCTGTGAGCAGTACTGTCATTGGATGGTGTTCACTTCCTGCCCATCTCACCTCCCCTTACCATCCAGTTTTAGTGACTGCTATTAGTTTGTTCATTTGGTATTGTTGAAACAATATGTTCTACTTCTATATTTGAGGCTCCAAATGACATCCAAGTGAACACTTAGGAGGCAGTTAGCCAGCTGACTACTTGCTTTCTCTTGTCCCCAGTTTTTGTTCATTGTATCATTTCTACACACCCAGAGCTCAACCCAGACTTTGATAAGGTCTTGCATCCTCTACCTCTTGGCTGGGAGCCCAAAAGACACCAACAAGAAGGACCATGAATGCAAGTTATTGCCTCCCCGCCCTCCCTCCTCCTACCCTTAGATTGGCTGTGTTTATCTAATATAACTGCCCCTCTCAAAGCAGTTAACAGTCAATCCAGAAATCACTCCCCTACTCAGAACTTGGTGGTGAGTCCAGAGTAGTGCACTGCCTCTCATGCTTTCCTAAGTCCCACAGTTGTCAATTGTTCCTTCAAAACTACACCCTCTCTGAATTACCCCCTTGCCAATATACCTCCTGTTTCCTGCTGGGACCCAAGATTACATACATACACATTTATCACCTTTCCCCCTTCTTTTCCCCCTTGAGTTTTCAGTTACATACATTCAATAGTTAGAAGACCTTATGCCCAAACTTCTCCAACTGTTTAATTATCTGAGCATCTTTCTCGAGTATTCTTCTTAGGAGAGACTCAGAGGAATAATGTCCTTTGGGATCCTGCATTTCATAACACATTGTTTGGTAGCCTTTATACTTCAAGAAGAGTTTGCCTAGATACGAAATCTTTGGCTTATTTACTTTTCTTTGATGTCTTTAAATTTTTGTTCTAATTTTAAAACCTAAGACATTACTTTATAGAATCATAATTCCTGATTTACTGATTTACATAACCTGATTTCCTTCCCCTTACAAGTAACTTGGATTTTTGCCTTAATGCCTAAAGGATTTTTTCCAATTTTTTATTAGTACTTCCTTTCAGTACATAATGTGTGCATTCATTTTAGGGGGTAGGTACATGTACTTAACATACCTTAATTCTTTTTTATTCCTTTTCTCCTCCTCCCTTTCCTGCCCTCTCCTTCCATCTCTGGTTCTCCTTCCAATTTGCAAAAAATCTATCTCCATGTTTCCTATTGTCTTTTATTTTATTTTTTTAAAATTTATTTATACTTTGGGGTTCACATATAAGAGAAATCATGTGTTATTTAAGCTTATTCGTCTGATTTATCTCAACTAACATTATGGTCTCAAGGTGCACCTATTTTAAGGATTTTTATTTTATTATTAAGGAACAATAATAACACTAGGCTAAGTCTCAGTGTCAAACATTCTGTGTTAATATTCTCAGGACAGAATCTTTGTTTTAATATTTAGATTTAAATCTTCTTCTATTTCAGGGAATATTTTTTAAATTCAGCTTTAAAATATTCACTCTGATCCATTATTTAGGCCTTCTTTATGGCCTTCAGTTATACCCATGTTGGATCTTCTGTGCCTAACTTCAATAACTATCATTTTTTCTAAAATCCTCTTTATTTCTTCCTTTATTCCTGGTGGACCTTCACTTCTATTTTCTATCTCTATTACTATTACTGGTACTTTGAGACATTTACTCATTCTTGTGTTTCTTCTCATTTAAAGTTCATTTGTGGGCTGCTTCTGCTTCTGCTGTTGCTTGATGCTGCCTGCCTGCTCTGCAATGGACTGTTTCTTCTCTGTGATGCCCCTCTGCCATGTCACCCCACCTTAGAGCCGGCTGACTATGGACTAAAACCTCTACAAACTGGGCGTGAGGACCAGGTGTTGGGGCTGGCACATTTCAGATGACAACACAGGATGAAGCTTCATTTTCCTGGAAGCACGGTGAGGTCCTGGGAGCGGCTTGGAGCTCCGCCTTCATCCGGAGCTTCTCTCCTCGGGTCGGCCAAGCAGCCTGAGGCTCCTTGACTGTGTTCTGGTTCCTGTCCATGGCACAGTGGGGTCCTGAGGGCAGCTTGGAGCCCCACATTCATCTGGAGCTTCTCTCCTCAGGTCGGCCAAGCAGCCTGAGGCTCCTTGGCTGTGTTCCGGTTCCTGTCCATGGCACGGTGAGGTCCCAGGAGCGGCTTGGACCCCGCCTTCATTCGGTGCTCCGCTTAGCCGCGTGGGCACCTGCAAGGCCCAGTTCCATCTCCCCAGCCCCCCACCCCGCCTTACGGCTCTTCTGCTACCTGGTCCCTCACTACAGAGGCACAGGGGATTATACTTCACATAGTTAAATGTGATAGATTAATAACTACCACAAATTGTCATTTTCTAAGATGCACTTGATGCTATGGTATTGCTGATTGTAACATTTGGCCTAACAAGTTGTGATTGATCTAATCAGTTTTCCTTCCTGGTATAAGGAAAATAAAATAGCCTCAGAGTCATTAGAGCCTCAAAACCATATCTAGAAGACATCTCTGAAAAGCAATCATTCCACAAGGGTTTTAAACACAAGCTACAAAGATACCTGCATTAAGCAATTTTGAAATATCAACCCAGGGATTAAACCAAGGACAGTACCAAAAACAAAAATGAGAAGACATTTAAGCAAGGCACAAACGCAGGCTTCCACACCACAAAAAGGAAATTCTGGGGGAAATGGGGTGGAAAAGTCAGATAATCAACCACCTGGACACCCTGAACTGATAGCATGGGAAGTAACAAAGCAGATACATGAGGCTTTAGAAAAATTCAAAGCAGAAATAATCTCCCAGATAAACACAGAGATGGTGAGTAGAGTGAAAGACATGATTAGAGGCTCTAGAGCAGAAACAGACAAGAAAATAGATGAGATCAGAAACATGCTGGAAGCCATGAATACCCAGCATAAGAAAGAAATGGAAACCATGATCACCCAACATAAGAAAGAAATGGAATCCATGAAACAGATTCAAATAGATATTCAGGAGATTAAAAACTCCATTGAAAGCATGCAGAGCAGACTAAGAGAATCTGAAGACAGAATATCAGATATAGAAGACAGGATCGCAGTTAAGGACCATGAAAACAGAGATTTCTTAAAGATAGTAAGGGACCATGAGAAATCAATCCAACAGCTGTTAGATGATGCAAAGAAGAATAACATAAGACTGATAGGAGTCCATGGAAAAACAGGAGAAAGTACAATTGACATTAAAAAAAACTGTTCAAAGAAGTAATAGTAGAAAACTTCCCAGACAGAGGTGGAGAATTGGACACACAGATATAAGGCATATAGAACTCCACCCAGCCATGATCAAAAAAAATCTACACCTAGACATATAATAGTCAAGATCCCAGAAACCCAACAGAAGAACAAAATTCTACAGGCAGTTAGAGAAAAGAAACAAATCACCTATAAAGGAAAGCCCATCAGAATCATGGCAGATTTCTCAACACAAACCCTCAAATCAAGGAGAGCCTAGAGTGAAGTATTTCAAGTCCTAAAAGAAAATAACTTCCAACCTAGACTGTTGCATCCTGCAAAATTATCTTTCAAAATTGATGGGGAAATTAGATACTTTCACGACAAAGAACACCTGAGAAATTTCATGAACACCAAACCAGCACTCCAAACAATTTTATGCAATATCCTAGAAAAAGACAATGAAAGTCACAACTCTGTGAGGGCCAACAGAGAGAAGACACCACACAAGGTAAGGCACTAAAGGGAAAGGGGGAAAAATAAGAAAAGAGCCAACAACAATAAAACATCATGGCAAGAATGAGTCAATATCTCTCAATTATAACTATCAATGTTAATGGCCTCAATTCACCAATCAAAAGAAACAGACTGACAGAATGGATTAAGAAGCAAGACCCAGCAATATGCTATATACAAGAAACACACCTAACTCAAAAGGAAATTCATAGGCTGAAAGTAAAAGAATGGAAAACAGTTCTCCACACAACAGGATCCCAGAAAAAAGCAGGGGTAGCAATCTTATTTGCAGACAAAGTAGATTTCAAACCAAAACTAATTAAGAGAGACAAAGATGGTCACTACATCCTTGTGAAGGGAACAATCCAAGAGGAAGAGATGACAATCCTAAATATTTATGCACCAAATACAAATGCACCCAACTATATAAAGTTCATTTGTGAAAAGAAATTTCTCCTTGATTTCTAATTCTATCAGATTTTTAAAAATTCCTCTCATTCTCTGGCATCTCCTGGGTGAGCTCTTTTCTTTCTGGTATGTTTTGTTCTTTCAAAGCTTATCACATTTTTTTTCATTGCTTTTGGCTCATTTAGCTTTGTGTGTACATATGTTATCTTTCTCTATCAGAATAGCATTCCATTTATTTCCCTTTCCTTCTTTTTTTTTATACAAAACCTTTGTTTGAATTTAGATAGCATTTCTTTTCTACTTCTGGAATAATACAGATTTGTTTTCTGAATTCTTAGAAGAAAGTTGCTATGGTAGTAGTAGTGATGGGTCAGGTGGCTTTCTCTGCCCTTTCTGTTGCTGTCAGGTGCTAGTTCTTTGGGATAAGGATGAGTAGGAGGAAGAATACATAAGCAGTTTGGAAACCTAATGCAAAAATAAGAAAGCAAAAACACACAAAATATTAATGACTATTATAAAAATAAACGCACTTAGGAGCTAAAGTAACACTTTGCTCAACTTCATGTAAATAAATCTGAAAACTAGAAAAACTGATACTTTTACTAAGAAAAAAATTTATCAAAACTGACTCTAGAAGAGAAAGAAATAATAAATGGAAAGGTAAGCACTGGGGAAATAGAAAATGCTTTTAAAGATTTACCCAACTTTTCAAAAAATAGCCCATCCCAGACAACTTTACAGGGGAAATCTATCAATTTTTAAGGGATGCATAATTCCAGTGTTACTTAAATTGTCCTGTTGCCAAACTTTTATTTTCAAATTGTTTTTATGAAGCAAAATTATTTGTTCCAAAAGCCAAAAGATATACATATATCCATACACCCTGTACATACTCCTACAAATTTTAACACAAAAGTCCAAATTAAAATAGTAAGCAAAATACCCCAGTGCTTAAATATAAAATAAAACTATTTCACTATGACTAAGCCAAGTTTCCTATGGTAATACAAGAATGCTTCAATATTTTAAGATAAATTAAAATATATTAAGGTCAATTTAAAAATCAACAATTATGTGATAAAGCAACTATAGCAACATATCAGTGGTAGAATGTAGTTGGTAGGTATATGCTTGTTTACTGTTACATTCTTTCACTTTTGCTATATGTTTAAAAGGTTTCATAATAAAAGGTTGGGGAAAATGTCTGTTAATATAATTCATCACATTAATAGGTCTAAGGAGAATGATCATAAGATCATTTCCACAAACACTGGAAAGGCATTTGACAAAATTCAATATCTATTCTTAATTTTCAGAACATTTATTAAAATAAGAAGAGGTAGTTATTTCTTTAGCATATAAAATAGATTCAATCTAAACTCATAAGCCAACATTATGCTTAATTGATACTTTTATTAGGAAAAAATAATTTATGCTTAGTGCTTAATGGGAAAAACACTAAAAGCATTCTCATTAAAGTCAGGATAAAACAAAAATGTTCAATATTGCTCTATTGGACTATTATTAAGCATTGTTCTGGAAGAAATCACCAGTGTAATTAAGGAAAAATATTAGAGGTATGAAAGATAAAGAATTAAATTATTAAATTATCTTTATTTTCAGATGACATAGCTATATAGGTGGAGAACTAAGGGACTGAACTAAAAAAGCTATTATAAACCATAAGATTGTTCAATAATGTAGCATGCTACAAGATTAAAAAGAAGAACCAAGAATAGAAAGACACAAATAAGACAAAATACTCAGTATTTTATCATAAGAAATGTAGACTAGATGTATAGATCAAACTTTGAAATACTACTGAGGCTCACAATAATTACTATAAAATCATTTCATATTGTTGAATAGAATGGCAACATCAAGTTATCACCCTTTATTAGATTAATTTGAGATACAAAATGACAAAAGAATTATTTTATAAAAGCATCTGATTCCAAATTTTAGTTAAAAATGAACAAATAAAATAGGAAACCAATGTTTTAATGTCAAGAAATTGGAGGGATGGGCCTGGGATTTAGCTCAGTGGCACTATGCTTGTTTTGCAAACAGGAGAAATTGTGCCCCTAGTGCAAGACATGATTAATAAATCTAGAGAGGAGCTCAGGAACATGATGGAATCCCAACACAGGAAACAGATGGAATCCATAAAACAGATGCAAATAGATTTCCAGGACATGAAAAACTCCATTGAAAGTCTCCACAGCAGAATGAACCAATGTGAGGACAGAATTTCAGATATAGAAGATAAGATTGCACTTAGTGACCAGGAAAAGAAAAATTGCTTCAAAATTATAAGGGAACATGAGAAATCAATCCAGCAGCTGCTAGATGATGCAAAGAAGAATAACATAAGACTGATTGGAGGCAATGAAGAAACAGGAGAGAGTGCAGATGACATAAAAAAATCTCTTCACAGAAATAATGACAGAAAACTTCCCAAGCAGGGGAAAAGAGCTTGACATACAGATAAGTGAGGCATATAGGACTCCAAATAGCCTTGATCAAAAAAAATCTACACATAGGCATATAATTGTTAAGATTCCAGAAACCCAACAGAAGAACAAAGTTCTACAAGCAGTTAGAGAAAAGAAACAAATCACATACAAAAGAAAGCCCATCAGAATGACAGCAGACTTCTCAACACAAACCATCAAGGCAAGAAGAGCTTGGAGTGACATATTCCAAGCCCTAAAAGAAAACAGTCTCCAACCCAGATTGATGTACCCTGCAAAACTATCTTTCAAAATGGATGGAGAAATAAGATACTTTCATGACAAAGAGCACCTTAGCAACTTCGTGAATACCAAACCAGTACTCCAAAGAATTTTACACAATATCCTAGGAAAAGACATTGAAGATCACAACCCCAGGAAGCAAAGCAGAATGAACCCATCTGGCATGACAAGAAAAGGGGGAGAACCCAACAAAAAGAAAAAGTCATGGCAATGACAACTCAATACATTTCACCTCAGTTGCCCGTGAACTAGCACAAATAATCAACAAGTGGGATCTCTTCTTATTAAAAGGCTTCTGCACAGCAAGAGAAACCACCAGCAATGTGAAGAGACAACCCACAATGTGGGAAAAAATCTTCACCTGCTCTTCCTCAGACAAATGTCTACTATCTCAAATCTATGAAGAACTTAAAAAGATCAGACTTCCCAAATTTAAAGGCCCAATCCAAAAATGGGCATCTGAAATGAACAGACATTTCTCACACAAAGAAGTAGAAATAGCAAATAAATACATGAAAAAATGTTCAACATCACTGGTCATTTGAGAGATGCAAATGAAAACAAGGCTGAGATTTCACTTCACTCCAGAAAGAATGGCTGCTATCATGAAATCAACCAATAACAAATGCTGGCAGGGCTGTGGGGAAAGAGGACCCCTGCTCCACTGCTAGTGGGAGTGTAGACTTGTGCAAGCACTGTGGAAATCAGTATGGAGATACCTCAAAGAACTAGGACTGGAAGTCCCATTTGACCTTGCTATTCCACTGCTGGGGATCTTCACCAAAGAATTAAAAGAATCATGCCACAGTGATATATGTGCACCTATGTTCATAGCAGCACAGTTTGTGATAGCTAAAACTTGGAAACAGCCCAAATGACCATCAACTGGAGACTGGATAAAGAAAATGTGGTTTTTTAATAAAATGGAGTACTACTCAGCCATAAAAAATGAGAAATTAGAGACATTTATAGCTAAGTGGACACACATTGAGGTGATATTCTTAAGTGAAATAAATAGGACACACATGTATAAATACCAAATAGTTTCTCTGGTGTGAGAAACTGAAAGTGGAAATAAGGATTAAAATGTATAATAGGTAATGTGAAATAGGAAGAAAAGGGGCAAAGGGGAAGGAAGTGGGAGGGCTAGGGGAAAGGATAGAAGGGAATGGGATTAATATGAGAAAATGGAAAAATAGGAACAAAATCTTTGTAAATAGGGAGGACTGGAGGGGTTGAAGGGAGGGCTGGGCAAGGGTGAAAAATAAGAACCAAGAGAGACTATGTAAAGGTGCAAATTTCCAATGATGAATGTCATTATATTGTATACCTAAAATGTACCAATGATTAGAATGAATAATCGATAATGTAAAATAGGAAGAAAAGGTCCAAAGGGGTAGGGGTAGTGGGAGGGGCAGGGGAAAGGAAAGAGGGGAAAGGGAAAATGCTGAGAAATGGAAAAAATGAAAATAAAGTCTTTGTAAATAAGGAAGGGTTGAGGGCATGAAGGGAGGGCTAGAAATGGGGAAAAATGTACAGATATATGCATATATATATTTATATATCCTGTATAATTTAATGAGAGATCCATAAAGGTGGCTTATCATATGAAAAATAAATGAAGAATAGGAACAACCACATCATGGGGAAAAATGTGCAAAAGCTCTGTCTAAAGTATACATTCTCAGTGGCTGTGACCCTGCCTGCAAGTGTAGAAAGCTATCTTAGCTATTGCCATGGTTTGTGGCTCTCCAAAGGATGACAAGGAATAATTCTTATTTTTCAGTATTTAATTTATCACATTAGGAAGAATTTAAATTTAACTAATACAGTAAATAAATTCATTTATTAATTATAGTAATGTAAATTATAGGATAGAGTAATTATAATTTAAAATTAATTCATAAATTAACTTAACTAATTAATAAAATTAATTAAATGAAGTGAAATCTTCTCCTTAGGGGAATGATAATGAAAAAAGACTGAAAAATATGAATCTAAACAAATGGTTGACAGAAAAGGAAATACAAATGGAACCCCATTTTGTACAATTTTATATACATGAAATGTTTAGAATAGACAAATCTATAGAGACAGAAAGTAGATAGATTCGTGGTTGATTAAGATTTTAGAAAATGAAGTGTTTGAGAGCAGATAGCTAAAGGGTATAGGGTTTTGAGGAGGTGTTGAAAACGTTCTGAAATTGATTTGGTGATTGTTGTACAACCTTGTGGACATACTAAAATGCACTTAAGTGTACGCTTTAAATGGGTGAATCATATTGAGGCAGGAGATTAGAGCATGGGAAATAGTCTGGATGATTGGGCATGACCTGTCAATCATGGAGATCTGTCAATCACAGCCAGGACACATGCACAGACCAGACTCAGAGACCTGCATAGAATGGCTGGGATCGACCATCAGAACGAGGGTATAAAATCTGGGGGCCACTGGCCGCACGGCTACTGTCTTCTTTCTTGCAGTGGCTTGAACTGCACGTAAGACGTATTTTCTTTTCCCACACTCACTCTTCAGAGCACTTGTTTTTCCTCAGACTCCTTCTGCCTTTTTTTTCTCTGTTTCTACCTACTTTTACTTTTCATAAATCTCTATGTGCTGTGCTTGTCTTGTCCAATTCTTTGAACAGGAGAACAAGAGCCTCAAAGGGACCCCTGGGCTCCCTGAATCCAGTAACAGTTAGGTGCATGAATTATATCCATTAAATCTGGTATCCCTAAAAGTCACATACAATGATGGCCCTTAGTCTTTCTTAGAATGGGCCACTATGAGATCTCTTAAAAATGATGGAAACTGTGCATAAAAATTCACATGTGCAGGTAAGTTTGCATTTGATGTCAGTGAGTTTAAGGACTCGAGCAGTCTGTGCAACTCAGAATCAGGTGTAAAGCACTCAGTTATGAAAATAGAAGAATTAGAATGAGTCTATTCCTGGGGTGCAAATGCATGTTGTGCATGAGCACACAAGCATACACACATCTCGTTATTGTTTTAAAAAATTTCATCAATTTCAAAATATTAACAGTGATAATCTCTGAGTAATGAGACTATGGAAAATTTGTATCTTCTCCTTGTTTGTCTGTATTTTGTGCAATAAACTTATTTCAATTTTATAATAATAAAAAGTATAATTAGTTCCAATAGCTACTTTTTCAACTAAAGAATATTATACTTAGTAAGGAAAATCTTCATTATTAATCACCTTTTCTAATAGTTTGTCAGTTGTTTTAACCCATTTATTTTTTCAGATGAATTTTAGAACCATTTTGTGAGGAAACTCTCTACCACCTAAATCCTATGTGTGTTATTTGGAATTTTGACAATGCTTAGATTCATTTGAGGAGAATTAACATCTGCAGAATATAAACTTTTCCCATTCTGGGACATTTCTTTTATATTTCTCATTATTTAAGTCTTCTTTTATGTAAATTGCTAAGGTTCTCCTCATGTCACTCTGCACATTTTTTGATTATTTAATAATTTGGGTTGGTTTTATAATTATAGTTTTTAGCATTACTTTATTAATTCTTATTTCTGCCACATTCATTTTCTAATCTGCTACCATCCTGAACTTTATTAGTCTTTTGACTTTTTACCCCTCCATATTAATTTTCAAAATGAAACTATCATCATTGTTTTCTGAGTATAAAAGTAATACGTGTTCATCACTTTGAAATTCAAACAATTTAAAAGAGTAGAGAAGTGAAAGCACCTCAATAATTCTATCCCCAGGGATAACCACTGTTTCTTATTAGTTCTAAGTAGTTTTCAGTTAATTATCTGGGCTTTCCCAGATAGAAAAATCATATCATCTTTAATTAATGCATGACAGCCTAACATTTTGAGGATATTAAACCAATGCATTTTCTTTAAGAAAAAATTTTAATTATGAAATATTTCAAATGTATGAAAAAGTACAGAAAATAGTGTAACAGATATCCATGTTACCATCCTCAGTGTAACAGCCAAGGATGCTATAATTAATAATGTGCCATCATTAAAGTCACCTCCATTCCTTTATCACTTCCCTCCCCAATAAGGATACCACTGTCCTGGTGTGGGGGGTATCATTCTCATATGCTTAACAATATGAATGTATATCATGGCAACAGAAACAAGTCTTTAGTATGTTTTTAAGTTTACGTGAACAGCAGCATACTGTCTATATCTTTATAAAACCTGATTTGAAATTCACTCGTGTTGCTACATGTAGATATAGTTCATTTGAATACCTGCTTGCTGGCACTTTAATTGCCTTATAAGGTATAGTTGTTTCCATTTTAACACTGTTATACATGATACATATATACCATAGAAGCATAGACATACACACATAACTTGTGTATACATACAGTCATGTCTCTTCAGGCTCAGAGAAGAAAATTTATTTAGGGTAGGCATGTAGAAAGTGCAACTGCTGAGTCACAAGCCATATGTGCCTTCAACTTGACTAGCTCAAGTATTACCAAAGTATCTGCACTGTGATTGTGCTGATTTACCTCCCACCAGCGCTATGGAAGAGTTCTCATTTCCCTGCCTCCTCTCCATCAGCAGGGATCATCTGATTTTTATGTTTTGCTGGCTGATGGATGTGAAATGCATCTCCCTGTTACTTTAATTGCACTATCCTGATTAGCAGTGACGTTGCAATTTTTCACACTTGTTTACTATTTGAGTTTTCTCTTTGAAGTCCCTGTCATAGGTTTTGCCCATAGCCCCATTTCTCTTCTTGTTGGTTTGTAAAAGATCATTATATATTGTGGACACTAAGAGTTTATGGTAAATAATTTCTCCCAAACTGTGGTTTGGCTTTCACTTTCAGGTGTATTTTATTGTTTGTGAATATTTTATTTTTATGTAGTAAAATTTATCAGTGTTTGCTTTCATGGTTAGCATTTAGCAAACATTTCCTACCCCAGTGTCATAAACATGTGTTCCTATATTTATTTCTAAAAATCCCAAGATTTTGCAACTCACAATTAGACTTTTGTTCACCTGGAATTTATTTTTTACATAAAATGAGGTAGAGAGCTCATTTATCTTTTCCTCATGTGGGTAACAAATCATTCCAGAATTGTTTTCATCTCCTTTAACTTTGTATTTTAGAAAATGTCAAACATACAAAAGTATAGCTAGTTGTGGTAGTGCATGCCTGTAATCCCAACACTTGGGCAGGGTGAGGCAGGAGGATCAAAAGTTCAAGCCCAGCCTAAGCAACTTAGTGACTTAGCAAACCATGTCTCAATTTTTTAAAAATCTTTTAAAGGGCTAAGGATGTGGCTCAGTACAAAGGTCCAGTACCACTAAAAAAAAAAAAAGCCAAAAACCAAAAACCAAAAATCCTCATCATGACCAATCTTGTTCCATCCATGCTTCCAAACTCTTCCCCCTTGTTATTTATATTTTTAAATTTTTTGTTTGATAGATAATAATTGTACATCTTTATGATTTCTAATATTGTATAATTTCATCTCTAAATATTGGAGCACGGACCTTTAAAATAAATAGGATTATTATACCTAAAAATAGCAATAATTATTTCATGTTGACAAAGAAATTTCTACAAATTATATCATGAGATTCTTTTTGCAGGTTTTTTCCTTCACTGTGTGGTGGATGGAATCTGGGGCCATATGCATTCTAGGCAAACACTCTACCACTGAGCTGCACTCCCAAATTTTGTTAACCAGGATCAAAATAAAGCCCATATATTATACTTGATTGGATGTTTCCCAAGTCTATTTTAATACATAAATATCTCCATCCTTTTTCCCCTTGAAATTTATTGGTTAAAGAAATTAAATGGTTTGTTCTGTATAGATTCCCACATTCTAGGTTTTCCTAGTTGCATCCTTGTGATATCATTTAACATGTTGCTCTGCCTGTTTCCTGTAAACTCAGTCTAGAAACTTGATCAGATTCAGGATTGATATTTGGCAGGAATACCTCCTATAGGATGTGGTATACTTCCATCACAGGTATTTATAATACATTCCTTCAAGGTTTACTAATAGCAGTCATAAGTAAAATCATCTGTACTTAATAATTTTGTTTTTGTTTTTGTGGTTAGAGTCTAACATAGTACTATGATCTTATTAATGAATATAGATCTTGTCATCTTGGCTTACTTCTATAAATTATGTTTCTCTAGAACATTGTTCAAACATTTAATTTGTTATGAAATTCTATATCATAGCCCTCTACGACTTCTTATATCTGAAGTTTTGTCCTCTCTTCATTCTTAATATTATGTATTTATGCCTATTTTCCTTTTTTTTAATAAATCGTGACAGATACCTTTGTATTTTATTAATTATTTTAAAGAACCAATTTAGGGTCTTGTTTATGTTTTGTATTGTTAATTTTTATACAATTGCTTTCTATTATTTTCTTGCTTCTTTGTTTTGTTTTTGTCCTTTAAGTTTACCTAGTCTGTGTTTCTCTATATTTTATGCTTAACTCATTGATTTTCTAACTCTTTAATTAATTTATTCAGCATTGCTTTCCTTGGGTTCTGGAAAATGATACTTTTATTTAATTTTTTATATGAATGGAGTGTTTTGGAAATCTATTTATAATTCATATCTAATTTATTATATTGTTTTCAGAATCTATGGTATGCATGACTGGTTTGGTTTACTCCTGGCTGATTTTTATATCTCTACCATAGACGCTTGAAAAGACTGATTAGCCTCTAAATTTTGTGTACAGGGTTCGCAAACACTTTATAACTTAAAGCTTGTTAATTGTATTGTTCAAATCTTCTTTATCCTTACTAATTTTATTTTTCATTTGCTTAACATATAAGTAAGAGAATATTTAAAAATCTCCCTCTGGGGTTGTGGATTTGTTAGCTTTTCAGTGTAATTTCAGTAATATTTTGCTTTATATATTTTGAGGTTATTGTTAGATGCATACAAGTTTGAGATTCTTACATCTTTCTTGTTAATTTTCTTATTATATAACATCACTCTTTACCTCTATTACTTTTTTTGCTTCAAAATCTATTTTGCCAGATTTTAATACATGTAGTTACATCAATTAAAAAATGTTTCTTGGATTAAATTTCTGTAACATACACTTTCTTTTATTAAGAGTTTTCATTTTTTCTGAGACATAATCTTTCACTGCATAGCTGTTCGCTGCTTTCTTCCCCTTAGTTGTTTAAGAAGGGAGGCTAGTCCACTTAGCAATTATTTTAAGTACTAACATATATTTCTACCATCTTATTTAGGCCTTCTGTTCTCTATAATTTTCCTTTACAGCTTTTCCCCCACCCCATATTTTGTTTTCTGTATGATCTATCAGATTTTTTATTTCTTCCTTTCTTCTCCCCAAATGGTTTGGAAATTGACCATGCATTTCTCTACTTTCAGAAGTTATGCCAGCATTTTTATAATGTATATTTCAAGCCAAAGTTTGAAGTTAATCAATACCCATGTCCTTGTCCCCAAACCACTCCCTCCCATTTTGTCCATGTTGCTCTTGTGCAGAAAATTTAATACAACATTGTTTTAAAATTTCTCCAAATTAATTCCCTATTTTAATATCTGGCACCTTCAGCCCAGGGCTACTAAATTTTGTACTCCTGTAGCTCTGGCTCTTGAAAACATCCTTCTTCGTTTCTCACTGTGGGTATGTGTGTGTGTGTGTGTGTGTGTGTGTGTGTGTGTAAGAGGATGTATTTTGAAAGCACGGTGGAATATATTATGCTATATTTCAAGGCAGATTCTGGCTAAGAGAAGAAAAGAGTACCGCATCATGTCAGAGTGCTACACTATGTTATCATTCTCCAGACTTCTCTTTATATAGTACTCAAGCACTTAGAGAAAATATAGTTTCTTTTGTTGTTTTTTAAAATATGTATTGAGAAAAGGAAAAATAGACAAAATCACAATCATAGCAGGAGATTTTTAAAGTATTCTCTCTTATGTATATGTCAAATAGATGAAAATAAAATTAGGAAAGATAAAGAAGATTTGAACAGTACAGTTAAATTATAATGTTGAGAATCCTATATTCAAAACTCAGAGACTATCGGTCTTTTCAAACCTCTACATATATCATACTGTGTATACTATTGTGCATCTTTCTTTTTTCCACCAATAATAAGCATTTTCCTGTTACTATCTATGCATCAAACTGATTCATTTTAACAATTGTAATATATTGTATAGTATGGATTTAATAGAGTTTATTGAACCACATTCTGTTTGATAGATATTTAGATTATTTCCAGGTTTTGTTATTACAGTAAAGGCTGCAATAGACGCCACACACAAGCCACTTTGGGAATGCATGCCAGTGTTTCTTTCTCTAAGGTAGAGGGAAATTGTGGAATTGTCATTTTACAGTGTGCATTTTAAAATTTTGTTCCTATCCAAGTGTCTGTCAAAGTAGAAATGCCATTTTTTGTAGATTTTAAGACACATTTTATATATTTTTAATATATCAATCTACTATCCCATCCTGACAACACTTGCTGTATTTGAACTTGAAAAAATTGCTAAACCAGTAAGTGGAAAATGATATCTCTTAACTTTGCAGTTCATCCCCTGATTACTAGTGAAATGCAGCATCATTTTCAATATGATTCCTGACCATTTGTATTTCCTCTTCTGTGTATTACCTGCTTGTATCCTTTGTCCCTTTCCTCCTCTCTCACTGTTTTTCAGTGCAGGGGATGGAACCCAGGACCTTGCACATGTTAGGCAAGTGCTCATTATAGAGCCACATGCCTGGCCTCCTTTGTCCATTTCCTATTAGATACTTGAGGTTTTTTCTCACTGATTTTTAAGAGTTCTTTATTCTGAATCCTAATCCTTTATCTCTTAAAGAGAGAGAAAGGAGAGATGATGGTAGTCAAACTGATTAAGTGTTTGGGGTTTGTGCTTTGTTTAAAAACTCAGCCTTTACTCCCAATGGACAATAAAGGCTCCTACATTTGTTCTGGTTTCTGGTACGGTTATTTATTTTTTCCCTTTAGGACTTTAATCCACTGGAATTTTCTCCTTATGGATAGTGTGTGGTAAGGCTCTAATCCTTTTTTCCAAATAGGAGACAACTGTCCTGGTATCACTTATTAAACCGTACATAGTTTCCTCAAGCATTTGGCATTGTGTCTTATCTAGATAAGTAAAGGAATAAACAAGATCTTCCTGGTACCAGTGTCACACCATTTTAGAAATATTTCTCTAATTTTTTACAAAATTATGAATCTTGTAGAAAAATATTAATAATTTCTAATATTCATCTCATTAAGTTATGTACATTTGCTCTTCTCTTCCATGTTAATTTCAGAATCAGCTTGTAAAATTCCATGAAAAAAATCCTATTGAATTGCTATTGATTGTAAATTTTGGGGGGGGGAATTTATTTTTATTTTCCAAATGCTTTTACACTCTATTTGCTTAAACCTTTTTTGTGTGTGGTATGAGAATTGAACCCAGGGCCTTTGCACTGAGCTACATCCCCAGTCCTTTTTAATTTTTTATGTTGAGACAGGGTCTCACTAAATTGCTCAGACTGGGCTGGAATTTGCAATCCTCCTGCCTCAGCCTCAGAATGCTGGGATCAGAGGTGTGTGCCATCAGGGCTGGCTTTGCTGAAACATTTTAAGTGCATTTTTTATTGCATTCAAGTAAGAAAATGTCAACTTGGACCAACATTACATATTGAGCACCTACCTTATATCCTGTGCTAGGTGCTGAGGCCCATCAGTGATCATGACAGAGAAATATTCTCTGCCCTTGTGTGGCTTAAACTTTTTATCTTTTGAAAGTTATTAACATTTCCTTAGTGAGCTAGAAAAATGATTAATTTTTAAAATGCTAAGTGGAACGTGTTAAGACTATGTATTCTATATTTCTAGATTACAGATTTTAAATATATCTAGTAAATAACCTTATTAATGAAATTATTCACATTTCTCATATTTTCATTTCTTTTTGCCTACTTGACTTGACAAAGACTAAGCAATGCAATAATATTAAGGTATCCCATTAACTTTGTGATCTTGCCAAATTCATCTTGGTATTCCTAATAGCTTTTGCTTGTATATTGCTTTTTAAAAAATACCATTTATTAACTTTCTTAATATAGAAAATGTTAAAGAATTTCCTGTAATCCTATCATCAACATAATCTTCAACAACCTCCAACACACACACACACACACACACACACACACACTCTCTCTCTCCTCTCTCTCTCTCTCTCACACACACACACACACACACACACAATTTAAAAAATTGCATCTAAAAACAAAACCCAAAAACTCACATTTTCTGCTTTACTATCTACTATAGTTCAGATCTTGCATGCTCCCTAGATGCCTACGTCTTAAAGACTTGGTCCCCTGGGTGCTACTATTGGGAGGTGGTGGAACCTTTAAGAGGTGGGACCTAGCGGGAGGTCTTTAGGTCATTGAGGGCAGGGCCAAAGGGGATTGTGGGACCCCTATCCTTTCCTCTTCCTCTTTTTTCTCCCTGGCTACGAGGAGAGTGGTTTTGTTCCACCACATGCACCCAATGCTGTGTGCTACCTAGCCACAGGCACAAAACAACGGGACCAACTAGTCATGGACCAGAACCTCCAAACCCATGAACCAAAATAACCTTTTCTCTTTATAACCCGATTATCTTGGGAATTTTGGTATAATGACAGAAATCTGACTAACACACTGTCCCTCTCCCAAATATTGCCATGGTTAACAATTTGGCAGGTTTCATCTTCAATGACCTTCCCGCCTACCAGCATTGCTCTACAGAACCTCTTCTCTCCAGGAGCTCACTGAAGAGCTGAATTCAGGCTCTGTCTGAAGACATGGCTGCCCCAGTGTCTTGGGGTTGGGTTTTCAGAGCCGTGCCCCTGCTCCTGTTCCCAATGCTTCTTGCTTGGAAGGAACTGAACTGCTCAGGGCTGAGGCATCTGCCTCCTAGAACAGTTCTTCTTAGGCATTTATGTTCACACAAATCCCTAGGGGTGTGGATAAAAAGCAGATACTGAATCAGTAGGGCTGGAGGAGAAGCTGAGATTTGGCATTTCTAAAATACTAACCAGGCTGCTGATTCACGGGGCACAATTTGATCAGCAAGGTCCTGTCCTTTAACTTGGTTGCACGTTGGAACATCCTGGGGCATTTTATAAGATATAAAGGTCTGGGTACCACCCCACGAAATTCTACTTTAATTGGTATAGGTTGCAGCCTATACGTGGAATGACAGAAAGCTCCCAGACAACTCCAGTATGCTGCAAAGTTCAAGAACCATGATTCCAGAGCAGGTTTTGCAACACAGTTACTCTCAGCAGATGCCTGAGTTGACGCTGTGTTGGAGGTTTTTGTCACCTCCACTCCTGGCACCAAGTGAGGACCACAAGCCCTGCCATGCAACTCTCAGAGCAGTCTTGACATGTTTCTGGCCTCATGGATATTTTTGCTTTTTTTCTGCATCATGGGGATGTCCCTGAAGCCTCATCCCCCCTCTATGTTCCCCTTTTCCTTTTAGGAAGGCATTGTCTTTGTCATGTGGCATCTCTCAGAGTGAAAATAAGGAAATAGTTCTGGCTATGCGGAGAATATCCCTAAGCAAGTAAATCCTGCTCCATCTCCACTTCCTGTGCTGAATAACCCTTCCCAGGAGATGTTTGTCATCAACTACCATCAGCCTAGGCTGCCTGGGTGCACCTGCTACTGTCCTGCCTGACCCTACCCCCACCCCCATTTTGCCTGCTTTATCTTGGCAGTGCTTTCCCTTGGGGGAAAAAAGTGGCTCTCAAAGTGGGCTTCCTGGGCAGCAGTCTCAGCTGCTGGGACTGGTTAGAAATTCAAAATTCTCAAGCACCATTACAGAGTTACTGACTCAGAACTCTGAGGCAGGGGCAGCAATGGTGTTCACGGAGCCTTCCAGGTGCTTCTGATGCCTGTTCAGTTTTGAGAGCCCTGCCCGTGAGCATCAGAGCTGATTGATTTGATTTGGGGCCATGTCCAAGCTTCACTCTGTTGAGACATTCCCACGGTGAACCAAAGCTGCAGCCTGGGCCATGATCCACTGCGTTGGAGGGCACTAATCCCTCAGCTTCCTCAGGCTGATGCTCAGGGACCAAGTAACACCTTGATCTCCAACTGCGATGGTTCCATCTCCTTAAAATTCACCTCATGATGATCTTAGTGTTTTATGCTGACCTTCTTCTGCTTCCCTCTCAAAGCTGTCTGATTTTCTATAACTGGTTTGGGTGCTTCATTCTCTAAGGGAAGAGTCTCCACTCACTCCAGTGATATACTGTGCATGTCCCTGTGTGTGTGTGTGTGTGTGTGTGTGTGTGTGTGCACATGTGCACTAGTGCATTAGGCTTCCTGCGTATGGTTCCCTTGAGAGAATTATCCTACTCTCCTTTCTGAGATCTTGCTTCTCTTCCTCTGGTAAATTTCTGTGGACTTTCATCATTTCTGGTTTAGAAACAGGTAAGACAGTGCACCTTCTCTAATGCCTTGTCTACACTTCCCTTTCCTACAAGTCTACTCTCCCTTCTGAATCACATTTGTCATTTCACATCCATCCAAGTCTCTTTCAGAGATCCCAGTCTATCTCTTAGGATTTTTCTTTTCCTTCAGCTTAATAGGGCTGATTTTAATTCTCTTTGTCTTTTTCCCAGCACTCCTATTCTGAGACATACTTTTCTCCAGGTACCTGGATTTTTTGGACAACTTAATTCTCAGAGGCAGTGACCAAGGATCACTGTGACCAAGGACCAGGACCAAATCCTATGACTTCTGGATTTGCAGTGATGCTATTGAGTTTCCTCTCTAGGAACTTAAGAAGACAGCACACCTCTTCATAACAGATTTCCCTCTTCCTTTTTATCAGTGCATTTATAAATTCTTAGAGTGAAGCCCTGAGTTGGATCTCTAATACCCAAGGATATGACGATTCTAGAGCCAACTGTGCCTTATATGGTAGGTGACCCATAAACAATGCAGAGAAACCATACAAATGCACAGCATCCCTTAGCCCTAAATGTAGCACAAGATGAATAAAGAAAGGTCTGGAATTTTGGCAGCTTACCTGAGCCTTATGCTAGCCATACAATGGTCCAGACCCATGCATGGTATTATGCAGCATGGAACTCAAGTGTAGCATAAGTTTTACTGAAAAATAAGAACAATGAGTAAGTTTTTCTTTTCCCAAAGTCTAAAATGTATACATAGCAGGTTGAATTATGGTCCCTCAAAGATGTTCATTTCTTGATCCCTGGAACTTATGGCTATGTTACCGTACATAAGGAACAGCACAGATGTGGTTAAGGATCTTGAGACAGGAGATTATGCTTGATTATCACAGTCATCACCTAAATGTCATCACCAGAGTTCTTATAAGAAGGAAGCAAGAGGTTCAAATGGGGAAAAGTTGGTACAACAATAGCTGGGAGGGAGAAGCTGGAAGATGCTACACAGCTGGCTTTGCAGATGGAAACAGGGGCCACCAGCCAAGGAACGCAGATGGAAAAAGCAAGGAAACAGATCTTCTCGTAGAGCCTGTAAGGGATCACAGCTATGCCAACACCTTGATTTTCACTCAGAAAAATCCGTTTTGGACCTTTGACCTCTAGAGCTGTAGGCTAAAATATTGGGGTTGTGTTAAGCCACTAATGGGTGGTAGTTTGTTACAACAGCAATAAGAAACTAAGAGTCTGTATATAGTTAAACTTTGTTCTCCCTGTAACCAAAGTGCCCTCTTTGGGGTGCCTGTCCACAGAGGTCCATGGCCTGCTGGCTTCTCAAGGGTTGGGCAACAACAACATTTATCCTGTGGCCTGGCTGTTCTAGTGCTGCCTTCTCTGCTGAAGCCAGTATTGTACAGCAATGTACCAGTAGAAAAAGACCAATGACCTGGTCCCACCCAAAGTCTCAGCCCTTAAATACACATTTGCTCTCCACATTCCTCTCCTTGCCCACAAGTTGCCCAGGTCAATGTATCAGAAATGAACATTCTTCTGAATGACTTGGTCTTTGCATTAGTCACCTTTCTATTGCTGTAGCAAAATAACTGACATACACAACTTAAAGGAAGAAAAGTTTACTTTGGCTCATGGTCTCAGAGGTTTCAGTCCCTGGCCTGCTACATCCATTGCTTTAGGCCTGTAGAGAGATAGAACCATCATGGCAGAAGGACATGGCGGAGGAAAGCTGCTCACCTCAAGGCAACAACTAAACAGACGGTAAAAGAGCCCAAGAGGAAGGGTCCTGGGACTATAAACACCCTCCAAAAGCATACCCCCAGTGACCTGCTTCCTCCAACCAGGCCCCACATTGTAACTGCCCATTCAGCTATTGAGCTCATAAATGAATTAAACCGTTGATAAGCTCAGCACCTTCATGATTCAATCACCTCTTGTCTTAATTACTTTTCTCATTGCTGAGACAAAATACCCAACACCCAAAGTTAAAGGAGGAGCTCACGGTTTGTAGAGGTTTCAGTTTAGTCAGCCTTGGCAGGCTCCAAGCCAAGGTGGCATCACAGAGGAGAAACAGTTCTTGGCAGGCAGAAGGCAGCAAAGCAACAAGGGTGGACCACAGCTCTTTCTATCCCATATATCTTATCCAGGCTACTTAGGGTGGGTAGAACTCACACTCTTAATCCTAAAGCCCTTAAACCTAGCATTTCACCATGAATCAATCCTAGTGTCATACACTCTAGATCCAGCCACCTCTGAAAAAGCCCCACCTATGACTGCATGAGGCTTTAGGGGGACATCTAGACACAAGCCATTCTTACCCTGGCCCCCCAAAGACTCATGGACATCCATCTATCCAAAAGGCATTTAGTCCATCTGTAGGAGTTGTCAAAGTCCTAACAGTTTTAGCATTGCTGAAAAGCCCAAGTCTAAAGGCTCCTCTGAGATTTAAGGCACACTCTTAGCTGCAAGCCGCTGTACAAATTTTTAAAAAGTTAAACACTTCCAGCATTCAATGGCACAGGATAGACATTTCCATTCCAAAAGTTACAGAGGGACAATAAGGAATGGGAAAAAGCAAGACCAAAATCCAGCAGGGCGAACATTAAACCCCACAGTTCCACTTCCAACATCCCTGGCAATCTGTGGCAAGTTGTGACCTCCAAATGACTTGGGTGGTTCCACACTTAGGGTACTTCTGGTGGTTGTAGCTCCCATGGCTTCTTTCTTTGGCTGCCTTTTCTCACTCCTTGCAGCTTTCCTTGGATGATCCATATTTCTGGCTTCTCCAACCTTCTGGGGTCTCCACTGCACCTTTGGCCTCACACTCACAGCTTCACCCACAACCCTCTCAGAGGCACTGCCTGGCCTCCTGGGCTTTCTGAAATCTGGGTGGAAGCCTTCCTGACCCCACAACTCTTGCATTCTTCTTGCACCTAAAGCCAGCACCACTAAAGCTGTGTAGATGCCAAGGTCTTCTACCAGCTGGAGCAGTAGCCAGGCTTCCTTCTCTCTTGGCTGTTGGGGTCCAGTCCCTATGAGCCAAATCCCGAGGAACAACTTCTCAAGGCAGCCACCTAGAACATGGTGCTCGGGGTGGGGGGGGGGGTCTCTTCTTAAAGCAAAGTCTTTCACTTTTGCAATTTTAAGGCTGTAGAGGGTAGAGTCCAGCTGTTTCTTGTGACACCCTCAAGCCATCTTTTCTAGTATCCTTGATTCCTTCTCAGCAATCAAGATCTCCTCTGCTCCATCTTTGCAGTCCACAGCTTACTGGAGCTTCCTTTCTAACCAAACTCAAAACGTTTTAAATCATTCTGCTGGATTCTCTGCCCTTAATTCTTAACATAAATCTGACTAAAAGCCCCTCAACAAGTAGCCATGCCACAGCCTCAACATTAGACTGCCTTGAAATTTCTTCTGCAAGATTAATTAGTCCACCACCCTTAATCTTAGTCTCAGGAATAGTCTCTGGATATGAGCAAAATGCAGACAGACTTTCTGCCAAGCCACAATGCACATCATCTGGAGTCCAACGGCCAATGCAGTCCTTCCCAGCAGAAACCTCCCAAGCCTGGTCTTTACTAGCATCATTTTTGTCAGCATTTTGGTCTTCTGAGCTCTGACCAGAATCTCCCATCAAGTACAGCCTAAGGCATTCCAGCTCTACTTTTTCAGCTGGCATCTCCATACCTTTCTCTTCTCACAAGCCAGCATCGAAGGCTCCTAAACCACATGATCAGGTACAGTCACACCTCTCCAGGCTCCACCTCTGAATATTGCCACATTGGATATCATACTCAATACTTGAGTCTTCGGAGGACTCTTTGTAGTGAAACCCTAATAGCCCCCAAAGTGGAACTTTCTTTACCTTAAGGATCAACTTGCCCCTGAACATGAATGGCTTGGAAGAGATGGACAGAATGGGCACTTTCTGTGGCCACTGGCTCCTGAGAATGGAGGAAGGACAGCACTGAGGTACACTTGCCCATTTTCTTTTCTTGAACCCACAGGAGAACTGAGTGGACACAGACAAGTGGGGTTTCACCCACAGAGTGCTCTCTCATGGTAGGAGATATGGATGATGGGCTGACTAGTTCCTCTCGGGACTGGATTGAACACTATCTATGCACCAAGCACCAGGTCAAAGTTCTGGACAATCTATCTCATTGGATCCTCAAAACAACCCTTTGGAGATGGAGTCTACTCATATTGTCATCGAGTAAACTGAGACTCAGAGAACCAAAGCCATTTGCAACAACTACTAAAATAATTTTGTGTTGCCCATCAACTGACTCAGTCAGTATTTGTTCTACTGTGTTCATGAGTTCACCTCACATGACCGTTCCTCCAGAAACATTGGCAGCCTGGTAATTAATTTCCACTGAGTGCCGTGGGGAGGGAATTTCTCATTTGCTGTGGAGGCTCCTACTGATCTGTTCCTGGCTTTCAACATCATGAGCCCAGGTGGAACTCTGCAAGTCAGGAGAGCTCCAGACTGGAGAGCTAACCTGAGAGCAAGCCCTCTCTCCCACACATCAGTCCTGGATAATTCAGCCCCAGAGATTGCAGCTAGAAACCAAGTCTTGTTTTAGAAAAATAGATCTGAGCTGAGCACAGTGATCCACACCTCTAATCCCAGCTACTCAAGAGGCTGAGGCAGGAGGTTTGCAAATTCAAACTTAGTGCAACTTAGTGAGACCTTGTCTCAAAATAAATAAGAAAAAGGGGATATTGCTCAGTGGTAGAGCACTTGCCTAGCAAGCATGAGGCCCTGGGTTTAATACCCAGCACTACACATACAAAAAAAGATCTGATATTGTCTCTCTTCTACTGAAAACTCCCACCATGGAAAATGTTCCAGCTGTGTAAGGGCTGTTAACAGGGCCTCTGAGGCCCTGTGGATCTGGTGTCCAGCTACTCTGCTAGCCTCATTCAAATCACCTTCAAATTTCTTTTTTCTATTGAATTTTAAATTTTTTATAGAAGTATATGTATGTGGTTTTAGGAAGTCAAACAGCATAAAAATTATAGCAAAAGAATAATTCCTGCTACATCCTCAATTTTCCTTCCCATGAGACAACCACCACTGTAGTTTGTTTAGATGAGTGTCCCCTAAATGTCCACATGTGAAAGCTTGGTCCCCAGGTTGGTGGTAGTGGGAGGTGCTGTGGACCTTTAAGAGGTGGGACATAGGGCGAGGTCTTTAGGTCTTTAGGAGTGGGCTCTCAAAGGGGATTGTGGTACCCCAGTTGATCCTCTCTCTCTCTCTCTCTCTGGCTTCTTCCTGGCTAGTGATGTGAGTGGTTTGCTGCTACACACGCTTCTCCCAGGATGTGCTGCCCTTGCCATAGGCTCAGAGAGAAATGAAGCCATCCATTCTTGAGTTTGAACCTCCAGAACCATCCGTTGAATAAACCTTCTTTCTATAAGTTAATTTCTTCTGGTATTTCATCATGGTGATGGAAATCTGACTAATCCAACCACTTTCAACTTTGAATGGTCTTTTCTGCTACTTATTTTCATATTTCAAACTAACTGTTCACACTGCTAGTTCCACATTTTAAAAGCAAAATCTATTGGATTTTTGTAAGAAAAGATGAAGATTTAGTTCTCTTATACCCACACCACACTCTTCTCTTCTTTCCAACATAGTTATATTACAATTTTTTGAGACATCAATCTTTACATAACTAGGACTATGTAAATATTGATCATAATGGAGCCATGTAATATATTATTAATACATTCTTTTTCAGTTCAACTTTTTTCCCTCAGTATTAATAATTGCTTTGCATTTGCTAAGTTTTTAACCGGCATTTTTTCTTTGTTTCTGTTGGATCTTCTTTTTTGGATCCTATGTCTGTTGTATGTCTTCCAGTAGCATCCCAAGAAGGAATGTATACAAACCAACTTTTTTTTTATCTTGCATGTCTGTGAATGTGTTTATTCTGCACATATAGTCATTTGATAAGTAGGTGAAATTCAGAATTGTTGGCTAGAAATAATTTTCCCTTGGAATTTTTATATCTCCTTTATTTTTTCTAGCTTCCAGGTTTGCTATTGGACAGTTCAATACTCTTCTGGTTCCCAATTCTTTGTATGCAACTTTTTTCTTTTTTGGAATGTTCTAGGATCTTCTCATTACTGTTGGTACTCTGAAAATTAATAATGATAGGCCTAAGTATGGTCTTTTTACCTTGGGTTGGAGTGCCTTTTCAATCTACAAATTTCTGACCAATTTAGGGACAATATTTTTGGTGTTATTTCTTTGAGAATGTCCTGTTTCCTCTTCTCTTTTTCTAGAACACCTATTGGACTATTTAGATCTCCTGAATTGATTATATTTCTTTTCTCTTTCTTTACCTCCCACTAGTTGGATGTTGGACCTTTTAGATTGATCCTCCAATTTTTTCATAGTGTTTTATTTCCTTTTTTTTTTTTTTTTGGTACCAGGGATCAAACTCAGGACCTTGTGCTTGCAAGACAGGTGTCAGAACCACTGAGCTAAATCCCCAACCCGATTTCCTATTTTTTTAAAAAAGTGTCTTTATCTTTTTATTTTAACTTCTGGGTTCTCTTTATCTTCCAACTCTTTCAAATACTCTCAACATTCCTTCTTAATACTATCTTTTAAAATTTTTTATTAGTACATATTTTCATATATGATTACATTCCTTGTGGGGAGTTCATACATGTACATAACACATCCTAATTCTTTTTTTTTTTTTTTTTGGTACCGGGGATCGAACTCGGGTCCTTCTGCTTGCGAGGCAGGCGGTGGAAACACTAAGCTAAATCCCCTGCCCATCCTAATTCTTTTTTCATCCTCTTTCCTTCCCCCTCCATCCCTTGATCACCTTCCCATTTGAAAAAGATCTGTCTCTCTACTTCCTATTATCTATCTTTTATTTTGCTTTTTATATTTTGGGTTTCTCATATAGGAGATACTTCAGCTTGTGTGCCCGATTTACTCACTTAACATTATGGTTTCAAGGTGCAACCATTTTCTTACAAATAACTCAAGTTTATTCTTCTTTATAGTGGGGTAGTATGCCATTGTGTATAAATACCACATTTTCTTTATCCATTCGTCTGTTGATGGACATATAGACTGCTTCTTAGATTAAACTATTACAAATTGTGCTGCTATAAATATGGGTATGCAGACATCATTGTAATATGATGCCTTTACTTCTTTCGGAAAGATATCTAGAATAGCTGGGTCAAATGGAATTTCTGGTCTTAATTTTTTGAGGACTCTCCATTCTGATTTCCATAGTGGTTGTACTAGTGTACATTCCAATCAACAATATAGAAGGGTTCCTTTTTCCCTGCAGCCTCACCAGCATTTGTTATTATTTGATTTCTTAATGATGGCCATTTATTCTGGAGTAAAATAGAACTTTGGTGATCTTAGCATTTTAATCTTATTTTGTGGCTTCATTGTCTTATCTTTCAGAGGATATTATGCATAGGTATTTATTTAAATGTGTTAGGTATTATCTCTCCTAGTTGCTTTTTTCTATTTTCGTAAATCTTTCGTTTCTTTCATCTTAGGATTTTCCACTGCCTGAAATGGCCTTAAACTGAGCCTTAAACTGTCCTGTCCCTTTCTGCCTCTGAGTCTTGGAACACGCTCTTGAACACACTCTTCCCCTCTCCCAGAACACAGTCCACTCCTCTCGGGGGCATTCTGCCTGGCTCCCTGGGACACAGCATACATGTCGCTGCTTAAAGTCCCTCTCCCAGTCGGACTCCCTCAGTCCTGGGCCTCTTGTCTGCTTAAAACAACTCCAGTGGCCACGACTTCACAAAACAAAGCAGCTTCCTCAGGACCTTCTGTGACCCACCCCCTTCCCCCTCAGCCTCAGGAGGTTTTCAGCAAGCAGGAGGAGGAAAGGAAGGCTTCCTTCCCAGAGCTTGCAGCACCGTGCTGGAAGCCCTCCCAGGCTGAGCTGTCGCCTCACCCTCTCTCAGGCCACGTGGCTGCTGCCCTGAGGAGGTGAGCTCCTCCCTAGTCGCTCCTGATGGCCACCACAAATGAGGGGTCCGTGGAAACAAGGCTTCCTTTGTTCTCTCAGCCTTGCCACTCCTCCGGGATTTTTCAGTCACACTGTTTTTCTCTGTTCCTGTCACTCTTTGTGTGTCTCTCTTTGTCTTCCACTTAGTGTCTGTCTCTGGGTCCCTGTTCTGTTCTCCCTCCTCCTCTTTCCCTCCCACCTTCTCTTCTCCCTCTCTTTCTCTCTCTCCATCTCCCTCCCTGTCCACCCACCTCATTTTCCCTTTGTTTTTCTGCAAGCTCCTCCTGTGCCCTGATGAGCTCAGGTTCTGAGGCTGCCTCTCTCTCCCTGGCACCTCACACCTCAGGGCCTCTGTGTGCCCTTCTTGCCTCTCTTCAGGTGCATGGCTGGTGCAGCCTTCCTGCACTGGGGCCCAGGTGTGGCGTGGCCCGGTGGCTGCTGGACCGCCTGCTGTCTAACACTCTTGTAAGGTTACTATTTATCTAGTGCAACCAAAGTTGGCACACACATCTGGCGCCTGGTACTTAGCGCAATTATTTATGATTTCCACCAAGATTTAAAAGCTCATCGCCGGCCTTGTAATGCAGTAACTGATTGCGCTGCTAATGTAATTAAGAAAAGATTATGATGTCCACGTGGCGTACCAGATGGTGGCATTCATAGCAATCGTGTGCACAACTGGCAGGCAACCGCACAAGGGCAGCCGAGCGGAGGCAGCTGGAGACCAGCGTCCTCCTCCCATCACTGGGAAAGGGAGAGGCGGCTGAAGCTGGGGGCTCAGAGGGTGTTGAGGGGTAAGGAGTAGAGGGAGGGCTGATCGAGTTCAGCTCACACACAGACATACAAAGGCAAACAGGTACACACAGATCCACACATGGTCTGACACAAAGAACGGACCCTTTCCTTCACTTACTCAAAAACTTTGATGAAGTTCCTCATTGTGCTAAGCCCTAGTAATATATCCATCATTAAAACAACCACAGTCCCCTTCCTTGTGGAGCTCAATGGACTAGAGAAGAAAAAAACATTAGATCAAATAACTACAGGAGTGAATGTAAAGTCAAATTGCAATCGATGTCACAGATGAGAGGTGGGTGGTGTGATGAGAGGAGCATTTGGCCTGGACAGGGAGTTCTGGGACAGAATCTCTCAGGAAGTGACAACTAGGGTATGCTCTGAAGAGTAAGCGCTAGCAGTTACAAGAGAGGGTGTGGTAGGTCGCAGAGGGAACATGTGCAAAGGCCCAGGGCCTAGAGGAACCGTGACAAATACATGAGTCTAACCTGAGGACAGTGGCCAAGAAGAGCCAAGGCAAACTTGAAGATGAAAAACAAAACTGACTGGCAAGACTTTTAATAAAGCTCTAGTAATTAGGCCAGCGTGGTATTGACACAAGAACAGATACGATAACCAGTGAAGCCAAGGAGAGTCAGGCAACAGGCCCAAACATAGTTCACAATTACTTATTTATGATAAAGACAACACATAGTTCATGGGACAGGTGTGGTTGTTTCAATAAAACTATGCGGGGTCAGTTGGGTATCCATGGGAAATAAGGGTATATCAATCCCTACCTCACATCACACACAAATACCAATCCAGATGATTTGTGGAGCTAAAAATAAAAGGTAAAATAATAAAGCTTTTAGAGGAACACAAAGGAGGAAGTTCTATGATCATGGAGAAGGCAAATGTGTCTTATGCAGATTACAAAAGGCTAACCATATAAGAAAAATCCAAAAAATGAACATATCAAAATCAAGAATGTCTTTTCCTAAAAGTTACCAACGAGAGAGTGAAAAGCTAACTAAAGGAGTGGGAGATGTTAACAACTCATGTATTTAACAAAGAACTTTGGTTCACAAGGGATAAAAATTTCTACAAATCAATGAGAAAAAGACAGACAAACCAATCTTTTTATAAATTTGGGGGAAAAAAAAGCTTTAACAGACATCTCACAAGAAAATTTCAAAAGGCTTTTAAACATATGACAAAATATTAAATTTCATTAGTCCTCAGAGAAGCATAAAGAAAATACAACAAAATATGATGAACACCACTGTGGAATCCTGGAGATGCTTGGCTTCAAAGATACCACATTGAAAAAGAAATAAGGATAGCAGATGAGATTTAAAACAGTGGGATTGTCCAAAAGCTGACAAATGAAGCCATCTATCCCTAACCCCCACCACACACTCCTACTCCTACACAGAGAATGTCAGCACCCCAGCATCTAGACAGGAAGGAAACCAAGGCCTTCTCTATGAAAAATGCCCGGGAAAGAAGACTCCTTCATCCTAACCCTACCTCATTTGAGATCTTGGCTCAACCATCCCAAAACCCTACCTGTGTAAAACTCCCAACAGCTCATAATTGTCTCCCACTTAAATATGAATAGATAACCAACACAAACTACAGAAATCAAAATGTATAAGCAATAACATGACCTCAGAGGAAGTAAAGATAACACAGGAAATAGGGAAGTATTTCAAAGTAATTGAACTGGTATCTCAGAAAAATTAAAGATAAGAACCTTGAGTCCAGACTACTACCTATGAAAACAAAACAATTGAATAATGAGAAAGATGTCTGAGAAATTAAAACCAAATTGCTAAAATGAAATTTTCAATATAATTAAAAAACAAATTTGGGCCGAGGATTTAGCTCAGTGGTTCCACTGCCTGCCTTGCAAGCACAAGGTCCCAAGTTCTATCCCCAGTACCAAAGGAAAAAAAAAACTAAAGAGAACCCAGAACATAAGAACAAGATTTTTAAGGCCAAAAATACAAGAAGAAAATAAAAACTTAAAACTTACTTAGAGGTTTCAATATTTGGCTAATAGTAAATCCAGAAAAAAATTAATTTAAAAATAAGAGTGAGAGGAAGTATTAGTAAAGACATAATGCAAGAAAATTTTTTACAACTAAAGAATACAAGTTTCCAGAAGAGGTAGAACCACTGAATAGTCAACAAAAATGAATGCAAAATGATCCACATAGATACATTGTCATGAAAAACTGGAAATAAAGAGTCAGTATTAAAAGCTTCAGGAAAAAAATATGTTACATATGAAGGAGTGACTACCAAAATGTCATCAATATTCTCAATAGTTACATTAGATGCAATATTTTCAATACCATCAGAATTCTGAGAGAAATAATTCTGAACTAGAATTTATATGCCCTACAAATATATTAATAAATGCGAAGGTACAATAAAGATAGTCTCTTAAACTCAATGAAAAAAATTTTTTAAATAAAGATAGTTTCAGGCCAGGGATTTAGCTCAGTGGTTCCACCACCTGCCTTGCAAGCACAAGGTCCCAAGTTCGATCCCTGGTACCAAAAGAAAGATAGTCTCAGAAAATTTAGTTCCATTCTACCCTTTGTAGAGAAAATTGCTTGAGAATGTGCTCCAGCAAAATGAGGGCATAAAAGGAATCATAGCATCCAAGAAACAGTGATGGAACCCAGAAACATAGCAAAGAGAAATCCCAAAGGAGAAATGATTCAGCAGATCTAAGGAAAAATCAGCCCACCTTGGAGATAGAACATCCTAGAATAATTAAATACAAAATTGAATGCAGAGGCTAGAATAAATGAAGTTGTGATAAAGGCAAATAGCATAAAGGGAAATGGCAGGTAGAAATTCCAGGAGGAAGTGGTAGTCACAAAAGAAAACACAATCATAGTACTACTTGGCTCTACAATGAACAATATTTTAATAGTGAGCTCAGACTTCACCTATCACAGCAGGAATGCAGTGAATAATGTGTAAGACACATAAATGAAGAATGAGAGATACTCTAAAGTGTAACTAAAGGAATAGGAAGTGGCCTTTTGGATTAGAGGATTGGGGTGGAAATAGGATGGAGATGTATCACTTTTAAC
Source organism: Heterocephalus glaber (assembly GCF_053883595.1). Taxonomy (NCBI): domain Eukaryota; kingdom Metazoa; phylum Chordata; class Mammalia; order Rodentia; family Bathyergidae; genus Heterocephalus; species Heterocephalus glaber. The sequence goes on along the minus strand of NW_028258316.1, from coordinate 9,000,730 downwards.
TAATGCATATATTTTTACATAATTTTTAAGTTGCTATTTCATTCTGGCTGCAGAGTTGAAACTTGATTAAAGGTCAAGAACAGGCACAAGGAGACTGGTTAAGCAAATCTTGCAGCAGCAGTGTAGGCAAGAAAGAGGTTTACTGGACTAGATTGGTGGCAATGGACATGGGGACAAGAGGATAGATAAAACATGATTGGAAAATCAAGCTTGCTGAGGAGCCAGATAAAAACATGGTGAGAAAGCTAAGGATCCAAGGATGATGCCTAATTTCCTGTGTACATGCTCAGGTGGACAGTGGAGCTTCATACTGAGAATTCAGATCAAGACATTTGTTAGAAGAAAGTAATAAGTTTAGTTGGAGGTGTGTGCTTTGGAGTCATGTTAAGTTGTAAAAACAGCTCTGAGTCAGACCAAATATTCAGGGACATGGAATAATAAAAGCAGATGAGGTCTCCTAGAGAGAGAATGAGCATGCACGAGAGAAGATATCCACAGTTTAAGGTCAGCACATGGTCTCACAGTAGCTGCATCCAGCACATAGGCCCAGATTGGCACAGATATAAACAGAGACATCGATCACAATGTTGCAAGTGCACTCATAACCAATCCAGAGTCCCTAAGGATTACTCCTTACTTTAATATTAAAACAAAGCAGTTTAAGCTCTCTTCCCCATGCTGTGAAAGATCTCACCAGTATTTTTGTGGGTTTCCAGGAATCCTTTCAAGGTGATTTGTACCTCTATGCACAGCCCCTAGCTGTGGCTTTGACCTCCATCTTTAGCTGTTTCCATGCACCCCGTCCCCTGGCTCATTAATTCACCCCAATAGCTTCCTTTCCTGAAGATTTGGGGTAGTGGGGGCTGTTACAACATACAACAAGAAGCAAATTAAAGCCCACTATCAGACAGCACCATTCTCCAAAATGTTGTATCAGTTCTTTTCCACCACAGGGAACTCTGCATTGGCCCTGACTTTCCATAGGGTCCCTGTGTGGCTCTCTGTTAGGTCCTCTTGGTTCTTTCTGATGCTTCCTCCCATCTTCTTTGGTCTTGTCTCTGTGCACCTCACTTCCTGCCTCCCAGGCTGTGCTTAGAAACCATGCAGAGAAATTCAGCTCTTTGTCTTCTCCCTCTCCTCAAAGACTGCCAGGCTACTTACAACCCCCAAGGAGGACAATAGTTTATAAGACAGAAGGCCATCTCCCCTGAGATGAAGTATATCCCTACCCTAGAATGGGAAACTGGCTGTCTTCTGATCCTTTAAATAGCATCCACACATGTGTATTCACCTTTATAGCCATTCCTATGTACACACACTCAAAACTGCACATACATGTACATACCTGTGTGCATATGTCCACATTCACACACGCTTGGACATGCTGGCACGCTTAGAGCCATTTAACACTGAGCATCCTAGGGAGACCTAGAACCATTCCTTTAGGCTAACCTTATCTACTGTGTGTGGGCAACTACATGTGCCTGTGTCTCTATGTGTGTTGAATGTGTGCACACACATGTCTATGTTATATGTATACCTGTTCTCTGCTGCTCCAGTCACTGCGTTGTCCTAATCAAGTGTCCAGTTCTTGGACTGGTGCCCATCACCTGAGGAAGGGGCCTCTTCTCAGCCCACCTAGGAGCCTGAGTACTAAGACTGGGCTATGTCACTTAGATTCTGAACACAGTGTCAAAGTGGCAAACTCACCCTGGGAAAACAAGCCAGCAATGGGGGACTTTGGTGTGACTTCAGGGGGAAGAAAGGGTTAGAGGAATCAGGCTGTACCTTCAAGCAGCCCATCCCCCGAAGCACTCTTGGAGGTAAGCCAGGAGAGGGGTCTCCTTCTAGAATGGTGGCTGTGAGACCTCATGTGTCCATGTCTGAGCAAGGCGCAGACATTGTCTCCCACAATCTTTCTTCAGAAGGGACTCATGGTTTGTAGCTGATTGTAGCAGGGCAACCGGACTTAGAAGTCGATTCCACCTTGTGTTGGATATCAGATTGTCACAGGTCTGGGTCTAGCCTTTCCCTGCACTATCCAGGGCCAGCTGTCCACGGAGCATGTGTAGGGTACTAGGGGACAGAAACTCCAACTCACATGGAATAGCTCCAGAAGACAGTGTTCCCAGACCAGTTTCTCTGCAAAATGGGTCATGGAATAACATCAACCTCACAGCACTGTCGTAAAGATGAGGCAAAATCATGAGCATAAGCTTTCTGGAAGTATAGTAAGAGTGCTCAAGAGAAAGTATATATATATATATTTTTTCATTCTGAAAAGTCTGGAGATCAAATTGCTGGATCACGCTCTGGCCACCCCTTACCCGATACCAATCAAGCATTCGCTGCCCTAAGGAAGCTGGTGCTCAGAGCCACCCTGAATTTTCAGGGACTCACAAGTGATTAGAACTTTGACCCCACAGGCTGCTTCTCCAATCCCTGAGTTCTGTGAATAAAATTTCCTAAAACAGGTGTAGAAAACCCTTCTGGGAATTTATCCGTGAATGTTAAAGGGTAAGAGAGTATAAGCTCGTATTGGTATTTACAATGGTGGAAACTGAAAATACTCTACATGTTCACTAAAAAAGATATTGTTAAACATAAAATGGGCTTGGGGCCAGGGATTTAGCTCAGTGGCACTGCACCTGCCTTGTAAGCGCAAGCTCCTGAGTTCGATCCCCTGTAACAAAAATAAATAAATAAATAAATAAATATAAATAAATAAATAAGTAAATAAGATGGGCTTGTTAAGTAAAATGTTGTGCATCTATACAAAAGAATCTATGCTTTTTTGAAAAATGATAGTGCACATGTGTGAAAAATATAGGTTCATGATATATTATATAAAGGTATATTATTAAAAATTAATAGTTTAAGCCCATTTGGGTGCATATGTGTTTTAGATAAATGCAAATATCTTAGGAACATACACACATTTCAGATGCATACACAAGTAAATATATAACATATATAGAAGCATATTTGTGTGTGTATCTGTGTATGCAGAAAATAGGAAAATAGTCTGAAATTAAATAACCCAAAATTTAGTGATTTGGTTATCAGCAGTTGGTGGAATTTCATTGTTTGAAAATTTTTTCTAATGTGTATATATTAGTCTTTTTTACTTTTTTTTTTTTTTTTTGGTACTGGAGATTGAACTCGGGACCTTGCGCTTGCGAGGCAGGCAGAACCACTGAGCCAAACCCCGCCCCAGTCTTTTTCACTTTTTAAAAGTAAAATTTTTAGATATACAAGCAGTATTGAAAATGTATTGACATATGAAACCACCAATCAGCTTAAGATACACATTACAATGTTTATTACTTTTATTAAGAGAACAATTACTTTGAATTAGTTCTATAAATGTGTCTCTTATTATCCAAACAATACAGAAATGTATAAAATAAGATCCCTAATCCACCTCAATTTTCATTGAATTATGAGAATTTTTGGAAAATTTAAAATGTAATATAAAGAAATGAAATATAAATACCATATTTTTAGATGGAAAACTTTGATATAAAAATGCCTATTCTTCCAACATTAATGTATGGACAATATAATTCCAATTGTAGTATCATTTTTAACTGGATAAAATGATCATAAAATTGATGTGAAAGAATAAATGTCTAAAAATGACTGCTTAAAGGAGATCTTGATTTGCCTTACAGATATTAAAGTATAGTGTAGAGCTACTAAAATCCAACAGTATGGTGTTGGCATAGAGTTACTGGATTTTCAGAAAACTTTGGAACAAAATAAAAAGCCCAGAAATGCATGCTAGATGAGAATTCAACATACAATAAATATTTTACCTAAGTAAGAAAAAAGATTAATTAATTAATGCGGTCAAAAGCAGCTACCTCTTTGTAAGGAAATGAAGTTGGACCCTTATTTCATACCATAAAAATGAAATTCTAATGGCTTAATAAGTCTCAAATATAAAAATAAAACATCAACCCTTTTGAGAAATTTTAGGCAATTATATCAGGTAAGTATAGTCCAATGATTAAGAGGATTTTTTTTTTACCTGTGGGAGGAAACCTAGACTCTATAAAGAAATAATCATTTTTGACTGCATAAAATTTAACCTCATTTGGCTGATTTTTTATTTATGATATTTTCTCTGGTTCTAGAATTTTCTTTTGCGTATTGTTGTGGTTTATCTCTCTGCTGAGATTTGTTATATAATCAGTCATTACTAACATACTCTCCTCCATGTCCTTGAGCACAGTTATAATGGCAGCTTTAAAATATTTGCCTTTTAATTCTAACATCTGGGTCACCTTGGGATGGATCTCCAATGATAGCTTTTTCTATTAAATACGTATCATACTTCCCCACTTCTTCATATGTCTAATAATTTTGCAGTGTATCCTAGACAATGTCAAAGATAAGCTGTAGAAACTCTGGATTCTACTATGTTCCTCTGAAAGGGTATTGATTTTTTTATTCTGATAGGGAGTTAAAATTGGCCAAACTTAACCTGTGGTAGGCAAGCAGCTGAATTCCCTGTACAGTTATTTTAGCCATTGTCAGGATTCTAGGAGTTTCCCAAGTGAATTCACAGATTAGAAAACAGCCAGAGTTTAGATAGCATTGATAAGCAGAATTTAGAACAACAACCCCATGGATTTCTTTCTCCCTTTACTTTCCAAGTTCTATAGAAGTCTCCAGTTCTGCCCTCTGATTCTTCGACAAGTCACACTGCAGATTTCTTTGCAAGTTTAAGCCAACTCATATGGCACCACCTGGGGCCTCCTGGTAGGCACAAAAATATACAAATAAGAAACTCATTCAATGTTGCTCACTTCTTGCAAATGTCGGTCTTTCCAATTTTCTGCCTGGTTGTAGTAGTCACCTTTCCTTTTGCTTGGACACAATACCTGACACACACATTTTAAAGGAGAGGTTTAATTTGACTCATGGTTCAAGGGATTCAGTCCATGGTTGCTGACTGGCTCCTAGGCAGAAACATCATGGTGGAATGGCATGATGGAGGAAAGCTGCTCAACTCATGGCAACCAGAAAGCAGAGAGAGAAGAGGGAAGTTAGAGTAGGAAAAATACTCTCCAAAGGCATGCCCCCAGTGACACGTCTTCCAATCAGACCCCCACTCCTAACAACACATTTAGCTATAAATTCATTGAAAGGTTGATCCCTAACTTCTGTTTTGTTTTGATTTTTTTGGTACCTGGGATCAAACTCAGGACCTTGTGCTTGCAAGGCAGGCAGCGGCACCACTGAGCTAAATCCCCAGCCCGAAACATTGATCCCTGATGAGTACAGCACCCCATGATCCAATTACCTCCCAAAAGTCCCACCTCTGAACACATGAGAGTTTAGGGGGACATTCTAGATCTAAACCATAACACTGGTTTTGATCATTTTCAGTGCCTTCACAACACTTTTAAATATTTTTTCCAGAATTTATTATTTCTAAGAGATTTCTTTCACCAGGTGTATATCATTGTTAGAAGTGAAACTCACTACTTAAAATTTAAAATATTTTAAGTGGCTACCAGTTCCCATAAACAAAGTTAAAAGACAAATATTAAATTGGAGGGAAATACATCTGCAGTGCCTGTGACAAATAAAGAGTTAATTTTTAGCACTTACAAATTGTTAAGAAAAGACGAAGCATCCAATAGAAAAATGTTCCCAGGATATGAACAGGCTGAGAGAAGAGTAAACCCAAATGGCCAATAAACATATGGCTCGAGCTCCTACTTCTCAGGGAAATGCAAATTAAAGGAACAATGAGGTATCACTTCTCGCCCATCAGATTGGCAAAAATTCAAGAGAATGTTCACACCTACTACTGATGGGAGTGAAGTGAAAAGTATAATTTTATACATAGCTGGTGGAAAGGAGAATTAATAGTGCCTTTTTGGAAAGCAAGATAGAAAAATCTATTTTAAAAATCCAAATATATATAATCTTTCAACCAACAATCCCACTCATAAGAATTTGTCTCACAGAAATAAACAAAAGCACTCATGTAGGAATATATAAAAGTATTTAGTGCAGCAATATTTGTAGTGGCCAAAGAGCTAAAAAGAATCCATCCATAGAAGATTGATTAAATCATGACATGTTCATATCATGGGTAAAGATGTGGCTATTAAAAAGAATAGATTCACTTGAATGGGTTTCTATAGTGTGTTGTTAATTGAGAAAATCGAGAAATATACATAATATGATTCATTTTGTTAACAATGATCAGCAAGCCTTATGTGTGTCCGATGCATAGCCATGTAGAAGGCTTAGAAGGATGTGCACCAGGTTATTAGCATTGATTCTGAGAATATTAGGAGCAATCAGAGAGATGGAAAATGGAATCAGACAAGAGAGCTTATTTTAAGTGTCCATGGAGAAACAACAACAATGTGTGGTATGGTACATGTATGCACAAATGTGTCTGTAAAAGCAGAGAAACAGAAAGCCGTTGGGGTGTGACCATCGCATGGTGGTTGATGAAGCTTTGGGGACTATCAGTTTGTTCTTTGTACATTTTTATTTCTTAAAATTATTTTAAGAATGAATAAATCATGTAAGTAGAGAAATGAGTTGTTTTTGTCCTGAAGAACTATTTCAACTGTAGAAGTATTTAAAGTAAAACATGAAAACTGAAAGACCAACCCCATTTCTATTCCCCAGGGCTAAGTAAAGCACTTTTGACATTTTGATGGATGTGTTTCCAGATTTCTTACATCATACATACAAACACACATACACATATATCTATACTAAATATGCATGCATACATGCACTGCATTTTATCAAGAAAGGCTATTTTATTTTTTAATGAAAGAGTCAAAAGAAATAATAATAAAGGAGATGGAAAGAAATGAGAGGCATGATGGATATGTCCATGGCCTTGACGGTGTTGATGGCTTCATGGGTGTATACGTATCCCCAGACTCACCAAGTTGTATACCTGAAATATGTACAGCTTTTTATATGTCAATGATACTTTAATAAAGTGGTGTTTTAAGGAGCTGTCTCTTGCTTGTCCGCACCCAGTGTCCATGAAAGATGTTCCACCTCAGCAGGTATGATCCCAAGGTTCCACCTCCGCAGCCTGCCCAGCACAGCACCAGCCACAGTGCCGCCAGCCCACAGCCCCCATCCCCCATGCACCAGGGATGGTGCCATGGACCAAACTGTGCTGCCACCCGCAAATTCATACGTTGAAGCCCTAATCCCCAATGTGATGGGTTTTGCAGATGGACTTTGGCACATAATGAATCTCCATTCAATGCAAAGCAAACCTTTTTTGGTCCACATCCAAACTATTCCTGCAGCCACTGTCAGCAAAGCTGCGAGTTCGATCCCTTGGTTAAGGTGATATCTCCCAAACCAGATTCAAAATTCTCTACTTGAAATTGGAAAGTAATTTGCTAAGGAATGTTTTGAAATCATGTGGACATTCGGTGTCCCCAGGATTTCATCTTACAATCAATTAAATTATCTTATTTGAATCAAATATTGCATTGGTGATTACAAAATTAGAATTTTTATTATTTCATCATTTCTTCTACAATTATTCTCCCCTCTTTGGGAAAGAACTTTTCTTCTTGTCCTCTTGGAGAATTGGTATAGATTCATAGGTTACTTTTTTTTTGGTAGTACTAGAGATCAAACTGATCATGGATTACCTTTTAATTCTATGGGCTATAACCCATTACTGTCATTCTTTTTTTATGCTAAAATTGTTCAAAACTTGGCCCGATCCCTCAAGCCATCTCCTGTTTCCTTTTCACACATCCCCAACAGTCTTATAAGACATTCTTGCTTTTCAACACAACAGAATTCGAGTAATTGGGAAAATGTAAGTATAGACTCTGTATTATATATTACTGAATCAGCGTTAGGTTTCTTGGGTTTGAAGTGTTTTTGTTTGTTTTGTTGTTGTTGTTTGGGGGGACAGGGTTGCTGTGTGCAGTTCAGCTTAGCCTTGAACCCACTATGTAGCCCAGGCTGGCCTCGAACTCATGGCAATCCTCCTGCCTCAGCCTCCTGAGGACTGCGTTTCTTGGGCATGATAATGGTGTTGTGATTATGTACGAGAATGACTTTGCTCTAAGAAGATGTTCTGAAATATTTGGGGTTAAAAGTTTTCTGTAATTAACTCTCAAATTGGGGAAAGAGAAAGAAAACCAATGGAGTGAAATTTTAGAAACCAGTGAAGCCAGAGTATATTAATTGTACCTTTTGTTCAAATTTTCTGTAGGGTTGAAATTTTTCAAAATGAAAAGTGGGGAAAAGCTAGGTCCCACATCCAGTCTCTGGTCAGTCACCCACACACACTGCTGCCACATTGGTCCTCACTGCTGTCATTGTTCCCTGACACCATTCTTACCTATCCTGGCTCTTCACTGCCTGAGTGATTAAGATTTGGATCAAAATTTGCCATTCCTCGATGATAGCTAGTGACTCCTACAATGAGATTTAGTTCTTTACTGAGGTCCCTGAGGCCTTTTCCAGGCCCTACTTGCTTCCTGTCCTTGCCTCTTGGCCCTTGCCCTCTCATCATACTGCAGCCCCAGGGCCTTTGCACAAGTGGATCCTTCCATTTGAACTCTTCTACCCCTGATTTTCACATACTTTTCTTTTTCTCATCAGTCACCGTTCAGCTCATTGTCACCTCCGCTGAGAAGCCCTCCCTGCCTACTCTTATTAAATAGCATCCACATTCACGCCTTAGCCAAAGTCTCTCTCTTGACCTCAATTAATTTTTTTCTGAGTTTTTGCTTGTCTGTTATGCTGTGTCCTTAGCATCAAGAACAAAGCTTAGCACATAGTAGGTACACAATTAATGCTTGCTAAGTGAAATGATGTAGACACTCATTGATACAAACACACGTAGTTGGAAGTGCTTGCACACAGAAACATGCTGTCACACGGAGGACACACAACTGTTTACTGAGGAACACACGGTGAAACAACCACACAGAGGTATCCTTGCACGCATATACAGCTACTACAGACACACAAACACACAGTCTTAGGCAAGACACACACTCACATTTATGGATACATACACTAATTTGCATTCTTAAAAACATTAACAGACACAAACATCACACACACACGCGCGCGCACATGCAAACCTGCCATCATGGATACACGTACCAACAGACACGGACATTCAGGTGCACAGGTATGAACGAGCACACGAGCATTCAAACATGCACACATACCCACATACTTGCTGCCGCCTGACCTAGGCCTTCATGCCCTTGTAAGCCTGGCATGACTGGGCCTGGGTGGCCACTCCACAGTCCCTGGCCAAGAGAACCCCAAACCCCCTCCCAGGACAGTGCCCCCTGATTTATGGGGTTCTGAGGCCGCTGCAGGGAGCAGCAATGTCATCGAAGCCCTTAGCAGTCTGGGCAGGGCCGTAAACAAGCCTGGCTCTGCTCCCCTGCTCCGGCCATGATTGCTTCCATGGTCACTCTGCCTCTGTTGGAGCCTGAATGCTAAAGAGAACAAGGCAACAAGGGCACCCGGGCAGCCCCCAGGACCCTGAGCTGCCAGCTTACCTGGCTGGTGGGAGGGACCCTGTGAGGCAGGGGAGGCAGAAGGCAGTGGCCCTAAGCAAGGATCTGCTCTGCCCAGATAGTCAGACCAGCAGGGGCCAAGGGCTGAGAGGGCTGTGGCTGCCAGCGGAGGGGCTGTCGAGGGGAGCCCACTGGTGCCTGCCACTCCCGAGTCGTCCCCAGTGCCAGGCTCTGGGCAGCAACCCAAGCCCGGAGTCCAGTAGCTGGGTTCAGGAAGTCTTTGGGGCCAGATGAGAGACCCAAAGACACTTCCACGGCCATCCTGTCCATGTGGAGACTTTAGGTGACATCTGTGCTGGCATAGGAAGTGGACGGGCAGGTAACAGAGGGACCCCTACAGTGTGTTCAGAAGCCTGGACACTGGAGAGAAGGAAGTTCATCATAGGCTCAGCCACAGAGCTGTACCCAAGGCCAGCACACTGGAGGATGAGGTCGGGAGGACACGGTGAGCTCCAGGCTTGAGAGAAACCCAAGCTGCCTGGAGGGGAGAACAAGGAGGTGAGGAGTAAGAGGGAGATGAGAGCAGATGGTGCCCAAACCAAGCTACCCCGAGACAAGGGCTTGGGATTTAAGGTAAGGGCACTGGGGACCATGAGTGGCTCTTGCAAAGCATTAATGATATCCTATCCTTTGCCCTCCCTCTGTGACACATGGCTATTATGCCAGTACCAAAGTGCAGAAGGGACAGGAAAAGCGGGAAGGCATTCTGCTGTGTGTCCAGAACTGTACAGCAACCCTCTCATATTTCTGGCCCAAAGAATACAGCCTGCAACTGGTGTTCCACAAAAAGCTGTTTCTTCCATGTGTTCATGGCTGCACGCACGTGTGCATTCACTGATCAGGAATCCCCCATCATGCAGGCATCTTCGGGCTGAGTGATAAACCAGATCCCGGCATCCAGGAGAAGAAAAGGAAGGGAGAGGGGCAGGATCTGGGCCCAGCATGTATGGACCACCTACTCTATGCCAGGCACCGAGGCAGAGGCCTAACACCCAATGTCATTTTGGCCTCAGTCCCCAGCAGGCAGGTACCTCCCATGCCACTTTACAAACAGAGAAACTGAGATTCAGGGTGAAGCCACCTGCCCAGGTTCTCCCAAAGAGCACCAGCCCTAGCAAAGAGGCTTCAGAGGGTGACAAGGAGCGGCCCGAGCCACTTCAAGGATTATTTCCACCCTTTTCAGGCCCCACGAGGCTCTGAAGTTTCCAGAAAGGATGAGCCCTCGGGGATTGGCCCAAGGGCTTGCATGGCCCTGCCTGGGCAGTGATGAATGCCCCACATTCACCCCACTCGCAGGGAACTCATCACACTAATACTTCCTGATGTAAACTCCGTGTCGCCCTCAGATGAGAAATCCCAGCCCCTTCGAGGTCTGTGCCCCAGACAAATGGGCTCCGGTCCCCGGGCCTGTGAGTGATGTGACCACGTGTGCAGAGGGAGGTCGATAAAGGCTCTTCATCAGGACCACGGCCTCTCCCGCCAGCCATCAGCCAGGTGGCTCCATCAGCCAGGTGGCTCTACTGCTCCCCTGGGGCTGGCCCTGGGCTCCAAGCAGGATGGAGAGGGGAGGGCTGTGCCCAGCAGAGGGCAAAAGAGGGTCCTTGAAGGAAGAAGAGCCCATCCTCTGCCAGGGGGAGTTGGGGCTGAGTCTGACAATGCTTTGCCTTGACTTTGAAGCTCCCAGGAGCCCTCAGAGGAGTAAGCACACAGTCTGAGGCCATGAGCCAAGGCTTGCTTAGGGCACCTAGGACCTCAAAGGCTGGAGGTCAGGGCAGAGGATGCTGGAGCCCAGAAGGTGGAGGAAAAGAAACACCAGTGGTAGTTGCAGTAGGAGAATACAAAAAAACATAGCCAGCACCACTTACTGAGTGCCTGCATGTGCCAGGGACAGTGCCACACATTGATACACATTATTGTATTCCATCCTTACAGACCCCTTGGAGTAAGACAGTATCCTTCCTTTTTATTTAATTACTGGGTTGGGCGGGGGGGACACTGGGGATTGAACCCAGGCCTTCACCCTGAGCTACATTCACAGCCCTTTACATATACATTTTTTTTCCCAGCCAAGGTCTCGCTAAATTGCCAAGCTGCCTCAGGCTGAGCTCGAACTCATGATCCCATTTTACACGTGGGGCCTAAAGCAGTTAAATGTTACTCTAAGAGGAAGTCTGGGGATTCCGGCCTAGATTCCCTTAGCTGTCAGCCATTCAGCCATTCAACTGGAACTTGCCAAGTGTCGGCTTTGTGCCAGGCTTCCGGTGCTGGAACTGCCAGGCATGGTCCCTGCCCTTCTGGAGCCCGTGGTGCCTGGGGAGAATGTGGGTACTCGAGGAGGGTGTCCCGAGGACATGTCCCCTTGAGGTGGCCTCGGGGGAAAGGGCCGAAGATCAAGGCACTGAAGACTACAGCCTGGGGAGAGAGGGCACCCAGCCGAGCAGAGAGCAGCGGGCCCACCGAGGACGGCAGCGTCAGAGAGCGGGCAGGACAGAAAGGACCAGAGGAGGCAGAGGTGTCCTGCAGGAAGGTAGGACGTGGGGCTGGCTTCGGTGGAGAGAGGACAGCTCTCTGCTCCTGAGAGGGAGATCCCTTCTGAGCCCCTGCGACAGGGGATTGAGTCCCGCCCTGCAGGGTGAGTTCAGTACAGAGTTCAGGGCGAAACAGGACAAAGGAGGCCAAGAGAGAAGGCCCATCCCAGCGGAGGGCAGAGCGAGAGGGGTAATACCAGGGGCCACCGGTTTGGGGCGCTGGGGCGACCACCTGCCCGGGGCTGCAGAAGCTCCTCCTGCTTCCGTATTCTGCCAGGGAGTCGGCCCAAGACCTCCTGAGCACCCTCTGGTGTTGTAAATTGGGGCCTACCACACCCCCTCCATGGAGTCCCTCTGATCACGACTCCGCCCTGTTTCTGAACTCACCCTGTGCCTAACCCTCCATCTTTGACCCTCACTGCCCTCATGCCAGTCCCAGCCTCACCCCAATCCTGACGTTTCTTCCATCCCTGAGCCTCCACCCCTCCCCGACTCTCCATTCCCTGACGCTGTCACCCCGCACTTCAGCTACCCCCTTTCTGACTCCTGTCCCACCCCTGCCATCACACACCCCTCCCCAGAACCCCCTGCTCACCCCGCCTGGGGAATGGGGGTCAGGATCCTCCGAGAGGAAAGACCAGAGCATCTGTTGCTCATATTCCTTATGAATTTCATTTTACTTATTTCATTTTTTTTTTGTTAGCTTTTCAATGCTGGGGATGGAACCTAGGGCCTCATACATGCCAGGCAAGCACTCACCACTGAGCCACACCTTCAGTCTGCTTAGGAATTTTGTTAAAAAGGTCCTGTTTTTCTTGGAGGCCCAAATAACAGGTGGGAATTCCAAAACGTCTTTCATAAAACAGGTGGGAATTTCAAAAGGACCTCATTAAAATGCCATGTTCAAATCTCCCCAGAGTTTCAGCCATCAGAGAAGTGGTCCCCCTCAGTGGGGAGCCCAGGGGGCTCCGAGGGGCTGGAGTGTTGTCTCTCCAGCTGGGTGTTAGGAACACAGGTGTGGGTAAGATTAATTTACAATTTGTGTACTTTTCTGCCTCTATGCCATACTTCAATAACAAGTGTTTCTGACAGGCTCCGTAGGCTGGGGTGGAGAGACCCTAGGGCTGCAGAGCTGGCGGCTGTGGGACTGTGGAACATGACCACGGGAGACTGGTCAGGTGACTGCCTTCAGAGGACCCTAGGAAATGGCACAATCTGGCCCTCTGTTGTCACCACAAGCTTTCAGTTCAACAGGATACTGACAATGAGGCCTCCTCCCACCAACCAACCACACACCCCACTGTCCGCTGGGGCCCGCCTCGGTGCCAGCTGCCTTTCCTACCCTAACAGCTGTATTTTTCAGGTACAATTTGACAGGCTCAATCTATTCCTGTTATATATTTCCCAGTAAATGGACAAGGTGAAAACAGTGTCAGTTCAAATCACTATCATGACACTTAATTCTGATTTACTGTACCTTTTGCTGCAATCCTGAAAGTGCCTGCATCCGTGCTGAGCTGGATTGCCCAGCCAGGCCCCACGGGGTCCGAGTTAAGATCAGTTTCAATAAAAGAATTTAGGGTAAGGTGGCCCCAGGTGGGCAGGGGGCAAGCCTGGGCCCAGAGGACAAGGCAGCAGAGATGCTGAGGACACTGTTCTCCCAGCCTCCCTCTGACTCTTTGTCCCCAGCCTTGTGGTTTGCAGCAGCTGGGAAATTTATGGAGGCTCCATAAACGGGTTTTACAGACAGCTGTTAGAGCGTGTGGAGCAAGGCTTGGCTGTCGGGGGACCTAGTTGCAGGCTTACAGCCAAGACACTTAAATATTATGGCTGCACATATATAAAAAGTGTGCTGTGCGCGTCCTCTGCTGCCTCCCTCCTCCTGACCCAGGAGCATGGGGTACGGCCAGAGAATAGCAGCCACTTCCAGCTGCTGGCTCGGCACAAATGCCCACAAGACTTTGCTCCAGCCCTGGCAACCACGGCTGCAAGGCTGGCAGTGTAGGTGCAGGGAGACGCATGCAAACACCAGTGCCAGGCTGCCGGCCTCCTCCTGCCCTGCCCTCCTGGCCCTTAGGGCACCAAGTTCTTGGAGTCTCAGGGCCCTCCTCCTGCTGTTCCCACTGCCATACAAGCTCTCCCTCTCCCTCCTTACTCTTACTAGTTTCCACTTATCCTTCAGGAACTGAGGTTAAATATTGGCTTCTCAGAAGCATCATCCCCAGCCTCCAGAGTCGGCTCTCCTGTTATAAATGCTCATAGCCCCCCTGGACTTCTTCATAACATTTATAACAATTGCAATTAAATAATTATTGGTATCGTTATCTGCTTAATGTCTGTCTTCCCCACCAGACAATAAACTTCGTGAAAGCTGGGACTCTATTGGTGTATAAAGAGCTTGGCACTGGATAAAGATGCAGTGAATGAATGAATGAATGAATGCATGAAGGAGCATGCAGAAATGAACACCTGCCAGCTCTCAGACAGAGCACTGGCAAAAGGCACTCAGCTCCTAAGAGCAGGAGAAAGGCTTATGGATATTCAGCAAAGAGAAGCCACTTGATGGAGGAATCGGGGAAGGCTTACAGAAAGAGATACAATTGGGCCTGACGGTGTAGTAATAAGTGTTTTCAGTCAGCCATGAGGTTTGCAATGTAAAACTGTGGGCTAGTCCTTTAGTGTTCTTGAGCCTCAACTTTCCAGTCTATAAAATGGGGCTAACAATGATGTCTATAATGGTATGGTTGTTGTGAAGGTTAAGTGGATCCAGGACATATAATAAGAGTTCCTCAGCTATGTTATTACCACAAGTTATAGTCAGGGTTTTGGCAAGGGAATATGTTAAATACAGAACACATAGTTCACAGGAATATTTTATGATAATTACTCAAAAAGTCAAATGCAAAGGAGTACAAGAGAGATTAACCACACACTAGAGGCCCAAAGGATACAGCTGAGGGCTTAGATCCCAGCAATTTTCCACACAAGTCCAGCTAAAGGCTTAGAGTCCAAGGCCGTGTCCTCCATGAGTCCAGCCAGAGGCCTAGAGCCCACAGCAATGTCTCACGCTTGTCTGTATTGAGGATCTGCACCTGGAAGGCCCAAAGGCCAGTGGTGGAAGCCAGAAAACCTGTGCCGGTGAGATGAAGGATTTGTGCCACCAAGCTGAGGGATCCATATTGGAGCCAGGAAGTGATGCTCACAGTGAAGATCAGAGCTCCCCTGATGGAAAGAGCAGCCATTCCCAGCTACAGCAAGGCCCTGAGCTCCTCCTCTGATGAGGACAGCCTAGTCTGCATCAGGAAAACCATCTGCAGCAAGCTTCTCCTAGAAAATCAACAGGACAAGACTTTCCCCTCCAGTTCTCTTTTTATGGCTATTGGCAACAATCCTCAGGTGGGTCCTCTACACCCAGACCACGCTGATTCAGTTCAACTGGGCATTACAAGTTGACCATTAGTTAATCCACTATACCGCATATAGCTAGAGCTTGGTGATTCCAGGCAATGTTACTTATGAGGGATAAAAACCATTCCTCACAGCATCCTGCTGCCTTAGAAGCCATGTTTTACATCTCAGGCTGAGCTATTTGACCAGGAGAGAATATCTGACCCAATGAGCCAATCATTGGCTGGCCAATAACCTATGACCTATGCTAAGCCAAGCAGAACTCCTGCCAGGTAACTGATTAAAGAGATATGGGAAGAACTGGCAGGAGGAACAGCTGCTGAAAGTTCCATGATGGAAATATCATTTCATGAGAAAATAAAAATCATAACTAAGCATGGGGAGTCAGAAGGAGCCAGCTCCCACTCCATCTGTAGCCTATGACAAAAGTCTTATTTTTCTTTCTGTTTGAATAGGTAGTTAAATCTGACTTTCACTTAAAACCATATTAGTTGTGTGATTTAAGACAGAATACTTAACCTCTCTGAGCTTCAGTTTCCTTACCTGTTTAAAAAGAAAAAGACCATAAAAAAGGCCATAAAAGGATTTATTCAGAAAGGTGTGTGGATTCAATGAGATGATGTGGTAGGCTGTGCTCCTACCCCCTTACATTCTTCTCCCTAAGAACAACCAGCCTTGCCTAAAAGATATTGTGACTGCCTAAGACTCAATACTATCCTTGGGCCTTCTATCTTTCGAGGGTAGAAAACAGTGCTGGGAAATCTGCTCAGCTTCCAGAGTGGGTATATTCTCCAGTGCGGAAGAAGGATGAGTGTGGCCATATGTAATTGCCAAGAGTCAACCATTTCCACCCCTGAAAGTGGATATTTGTATGATTCAGCCTTAGAAAAACGAGGATCTGGGGCCAGGGATTTGGCTCAGTGGTTTCGCTGCCTGCTGCGCGAGTGCAAGGACCCGAGTTTGATCCCCGGTACCAAAAAGAAAGAAAAAGGAGGGTCCTCCAAGAGCCATGGAAAATGGTGGGCCTGACCCTCCTCCTAGGATAAGGAACAGGCCCTAATCAAAGACACTCCCCACGCCCAGGGAAGGGACCCCCTAACTGTGTGTCCAGCATGATTCCAGAAGTTCTGCAAGGCTATGACTACCACATGTCTCCATTCTTGTCCCTTCAGAACAGGAGAGTTTAACTGTGAGCTCCTATCCTGTCTTATCACGTGTATTGGATGGTGAGTTTTTGACTCATAGGTCTCTGAACCAAGGGCCAGTTATCTCTTCTCTCTGATAAAAGAATTCCAGAGATCATGAAAGAGCTTGGGCTTTGAACTTGATCTTGATCACTTGATGTCAGTCTTGACCATGTAACTTACTTTGGTCAATAAGATATGCATGGAAGTGACATGCCATGGTAGGCAGAAACTGTTAGAGCCAGTTTGTCCTTTGGTGTCTTTTCTTCTCTATTGAAACAACAATCATAACCAGCAATTTCCAGACAGAAAATGCTCCAGTAGTGTGGCTTCTGGAAATAATAAATAAATAAATAAATAAATGTGTTGCCAAGCCACAACCAACTTGTCCTGGACTGGTTGCTTATATGAGTGAAAAATAGACCTTGGCAGTTGTAAGCTGTGGGATTTTGGAGTTGTTTGTTCCTGTAGCAAGGCTGACCCTGACTGGAAACATGGTAGGTAAATAATTTAGCACAGAGCCTGGTTCAGAATAAGTGTCATCATTATTTCTTTCCTATCTTTTGAAAAACAAAGAACCCTATTAAAAGGCGTGGAAGCAGAAAGTATGTGTTTGGTTTGGGAAAGAGTTTGATCTAACTGGAATCTTGACGACATGAGGGGGATGGTTTACAATACAAGTGAAAAGGATAGAGAGGATTAGGAAGGGCTTGGAATGGAAGTCCAGTTCAACCAACACAGAGGGTTTTTTTTAAAACCCACCTCTCCATCCAAATAAAGAGCCTCTTTCTTCTCTCCCCATAGCACTTGTCCTCTGGGTCCTTTCCAGTCACACCAAGGTAAGTCTGCGACCCTCAGCAGAAACCAGTTGTCTCCCAGTTGATGATCAAATAAATAAATCTTCTCCATCCACCAGAGGAAGGGCCTGAGATCCTGGCCGCTGTTTCTGTGCCTCACAGTGTCACGGCTGCAAAAAGACTGGCCCAGAGCAAGCAGCACAAAGGGAACAATGGATTGATGGCATTACACTAAAATGTGAAGTTTCTAAATGACAACAGACACCATAAACAAGCTGAAAACAAGCCATAGCCTGGGAGAAAATATTTGCAATTTATATCACAGACAAGGGATTAGCATCCAGAATATATAAAGAACTCTAACAAATCAATAAGAAAAAGACAAATGGCCCAATAGAACACTCAGCAAATGATAAAAAAAAAGTCGATTTATAGAAAAAAAAATTCAAATGACCAATAAACTTGAAAAATGATCATTTTCACTAGTGATCAAGGAAATAAAACATTAAACTACTATGAACCATATTTTACTCATTAGATTGGCTAAAAAATTTAAAACTTGACATGCAGTGTTAGTGAGGGAACATGGAAAAGGGATTTTAAGTACTACTGGTGACAACGCAAATTGATGCAACCACTTTGAAGGACAGGAAATCCACCTGCTAATATCTTCCAAGCAGATATATTTGCACACAGGCACCAGAGGCCTGTGTAAGGATGTTTACTGCTGTGATGTTCATGGAGAAAACCAAAATGTCCATCCACAGGGGGTTCATGGAACAAACCACTTCAGGGCCGTGCTGTGAAGTACTACTGAACTGTTTAAACAAATGTAGTAAATCTGTGACATCACACATGAAGAGGTACTGTATTAGTGGGCAAATAAATCAAGTGACAAAAAATAAAACAGTACACATTATATGCAGGAACAGAAGAGAAGCAGAAACAGAAACACAATATTTTTCCAGATAAAAATTCATAAAAGTCAGGTGTGGTGGCACACACCTAAAATCCCAGCACTCTGGAGGCTGAGTCAGGGGGACTGCCATGAGTTCAAGGCCAGCCTAAAATACATAGCAAGACCCTGTCTCAAAAATATAAACAAAAAATCATAAAACGATTTGAAAGAACAATTCATTCAAGTGGGGCTAAGAATAGTTGCAATAAGAAATGATAGACAAGTCTCCAACCAAGAGAGTTATTTGAGGATATACAAAGAATAGAATTGCAATTTGGGACAAATCTGCAGACCCAGGTGGCCTCTGCTATGTCCAAAGAGCAAAGGAAAGGGTGGGAGTTTTATTGGGAAGGAAAGAGAAGTTACATAAACTATTCTGCAAGTAAGTTCATCGGGACTGGCAGGGTCTTGTGGGGGCTGGTAAACTCTGACCAGTGACTGGTGGCAGCTGCTTCATAAAGCTTGTCATCTTAAATTCATACTAGGCAACTTTGTTAGCTTGGGTTTTTGAGACAGACAAGTGTTTTTGCAGAAATGGTACTCCTGCAGCTACTGGCTGTCCTTTTGACTCGTGTAGTGAGCTGTGGTTTGGAAAACTTCCTTGTAATTATTCCTGTTATCAAGAAATTGTGGTTGAGTGGTCTCCCTTGTGTCTTTCCCCTGCTGTATGTTGTCAGGTTTGACACAAGTTACTCCATTCTAAATCTGACAACTTTTACTACGACAACAAAGGACCTTGTGCAATGATGGTGGTGGGTCAGTGGGGATGGGAAGTACTAAGAAGAGACTTGTGTTTGATTGTTAATATTTTCATATTTTTACAGATGAGGAGAGAGAGAGTCTTTATGGACAGCTTATATGATTAAAAGATAACTATGTATAGCTGGGCATGGTGGTACATTCCTATAATCCCAGCACTCTGGGAGGCTGAGGTAGGAGGATTACAAGTTCAAGCCCAGCCTGGATGACTTAGCAAGACGCTGTCTTTAAAGGGGTGGTGGTGGCAGTGGTTGGGGATGTAGCCCAAGGCAAAGGCTCTAGGTTCAGTCCACAGTTAGTGGGGAGGGGTATGTGTAATTATGTACAGAGAAAAAAAGAAACAGGCTGTCTGTCAGCCCAGTGAAACCCTTCAACAGGCACAGAGACAGTAGGGGACCAGAGGCACACGTACACCCTGCACTGATGGGCAGATGTTTTTCAGGGTGTAATGCAGGCAGAAATCATGGGTTAGTCAGGACAAGCTAAGTACTACAACTAACATCTCTTGTCTTGACAACAGAAACGTGTCACTACACAGGCCCAAGTGCAGGAAGGGCCAGCAAGATATGTTCCACACAGTCACTCAGGAACCCAGGCCCCTTCCACATTGTGGTTCTTAAGGCGATGTCTTACAGGCCTGAAAATTACCCTCCTTCACATTCTATTGGCCCGAACTTGTCATTTAGCTCCACCTCACTGCAAGGGAAATGTAGTCTGGCTGGTTGCTCAGGAGGAGAAAATGATCTTGGTGATCACCCAGCAGTCTCTCCAACACTCAGCCATGATGGCCCCAGCTTCTGTTTACACAACTGTTTTAGGATACACCTCAGCCCACCTTCTCAGAGTGCCCCTCCCTTCCCTGTACCAACCCATCTTCCCCAATGCATCTCTTATAATTTGGTTCCCCCAAAAGTCTCAAGTATTCAGAGGTGTAGCTTTTGGAAGGTTATTGGACCATGGGGCGCTATACTCATCAGTCAATTAGAAATTGATGAGCTCATAGGTGAAGACAGGTCAGAAGATGAGAGTTGCTGGGCTATGACCTGAAAGGGTGTATTCTCAATGTAGGCTCCTCCATTCTGGCTCTGCTTCCAGGCTGCCATGGGTTGAGCAAATGCCCTCCACCAGGCTCTTCTACCATACCATTTCTGCCTTAGAGCTGACCTACCATGGACTGAACTCACTGAAATTGTAAATTAAAATAAAACTCTCCTTTAAGTTTCAGGTGTTGAGTATTTTGTCCCAAAGACTGGAAAGTGACTGATATAGTATCTCACACTGTCTACTTAGGGGAGTGTTCCAACTCTGACCCTCCTTTGAGCCTAGACCAACCCTCTGTCTGCATCTCTATGTCTCTACCCTTCAGAGCAGAGGGTACTTCCACCCTTGGGCCCAGGTCCAAATGCCACACACACACACACACACACACACACACATTTTTGGTCTTCAGGGGATTATTTTCCTGGAGGAAGGAGGGCATTATTACATATATTATATTATACAACACTAAGGAATGCAAATTTATCCAGAAGCCTTGGAAAGCTTGGGAAAGGTTCTAAGCATGATAAATCAGTGCTTCAGAAATAATTGACAGGGCAGCAGTGATGGGTGGACTGAGTGTGGAGCCACTCCTGCCATGGTTCCAGTGATAAATAATGAGATTTGTGCTAAGGCAGTAGCAGGGACAGGGCGTGGGAAGATGCCCTGGAGAAGACATGGGTGGCCATATGGAGGTAGACTCTGTAGGATGTGGGGTTGTGGACACAAGGCCAGCTTCCTGGTTTGGGGCGGGGGGACAGCTCCTAACACAGAGATGGGGAACAGATTGGGTGCAGGAAGCAGGCAAATAACTTTAGGTCCAAAATGTCCAGGGACACCTGGATGAAAGCAGCCAAAGGCATCTGGAACTCAGAAACCAAGTCAGAGCCAGAGCTGAAAGGTGCCGATCCTAGGTGGCACTTGAAGGGATTGGATGACTAAGATAGGTCTCTAGCATAAGATTAAGAAGTGCTCAGTGACCTTCAAAATAGGCAAAAAGCATGTCTCACCATTACGTACTGTTATGGTTTGCATTTTAAAAGTCTCCCAAAAGCTCCTTGTTGAAGGCTTGGGCCCCAGCAGATGGCACTACTGGGAGAAGTAGGTGACTGGGGGGTGCACCCTTGAAGGGTATACTGGGACCCTGAACCCTCCTCTCTTTTTCTCTGCTTCTCTGCCACCATGAAGAGCAGTTTCCTCTGCCACATACTTCTACCATGATGTTTTGCTTTGTCATGGCCCCAAAAGCAACAGATTCCAAGTGACCATGGACTAAAATCTTAGGAACATCGAGCCAAAATAAACCTTTTCTCCTCTTCAGCTGATTTTCCCAGGTATTTTGCCACAACGACACAGCACTAATCTACCCACATCCTGAAATTAGGTTGCCTTAAGGGATGAACTTCCACACACTGGTAGGTCTCTGACCCAGGGCAGAGAGCTGGACTGCGTTAGGGAGCCCCTCCCAGGGAAGAGGCCCAGACAGGCCATAGGCTTTCTGAGAGGTGGTGATTGGGCCAGCGGAACTCAAAAGGAGGAATGTGGCCAGGGAGAGTAGGGCCAAATTCATGGGCAGGAGACCCGGGAAGTCACATCCATGCTCAGGAAAGTCTTGAGCTAATTGGATGCTCTGCTATTGCTGTTTTGAAATTCTTAATCATTTTACATTTGAACCTGTGTTCTGAAAGTCAAGTCCAGCAGACAATGGAGCGTGTGTGTGAACAGAGGAGGTAACCACAGGTCCTTGTCTCCCCATTCACTTGGGACATTCTGAAGCCCCATGAGGACAGAATTCTAGTAGACCCACAGTACACTGAGACCAGTGAGACTCAAGGTAACTAGAAGGGAAGTGTGGTACTTCCACAACTCAGTGGGGTGCCACAGGCCCAAGAGGACACGCTTCACCCCCAAATCAGAATGTGCTTGGAACATAGAAGGAAGGTGCTAGTGTTCTAAGAAACACCAAGACCATGGCCACCTTCCCCTCCCAGGTCCTTTGTGTTTCATGTCACCTCCCAGTATTAGCCAACCATGCAAGCTGAAAACTGTGACACAGAAGGAAAGGAAAAAAGAGCAGCTGCAGTTTCTTTCCCTGGAGTTATTTCTTACTCATCTGCAAGCTGAAGGGAAACACTGAGTTGTGTGTGTGAGAGAGTGTGCGTATGCGTGTGTGTGTGTGTGTGTGTGTGACAGTGAAGCTCAACTGTCAACTTGATTGGCTTGGGAGTCACTGAGGGGATTAGTAAAGCACACTTCTGGATGTGCTATGGGAGCATGACCTTGGCAACTCTATCTGGTCCCTGGCCCCTTCCTCCCTGGTATTCCTTCTCTGTGCTCTGCTTCCCAGTCTCCATGATGTTCCTGCCTTGTAGCTACCCAACCATGGACTGAAACCTCGGGAGCCATGAGCCAAATACATAAACCTCTCCTCCTGTAAGTTGCAGGCTATTTTGTCCTAGTGACGAAAAGCTGGTGGATATAGTGTGTGTTGAGAAGTAGAAAGAAAACAGTTGAGTTAGTCGGAAGCACTGTTTCTATGGTTCTAGTATGAACAAAATGTGTCCTATGTGAGCCATGAGATAATTTAACAAGTTACAATGCCCTACTATTTGCATTTGAAAGTGACTTTGCAAGCTATAAAGTAAAATGCATGCTAATAATTTTAAATGATATTATATCTTTACTTATAGTGACATGGCATAGCAAATAAAAGCCATTATAAGTGAAGAGATGCAGAGAAAGAACACTGAAGACAGACAAAAGCTTCTCTTTTTAGTATTTTTCATGGCTTCCTGAACACAAGGCTCTGGTTTTCATTCTGTAAACCCTGGAGCTTGCATGGCAGCCTGGAGTGCAGGGCTTCCCCCCAATGCCCTCATACCCCAAAGAAAGTCTATGCTGTTGGGAAAGCATTTTGGCTTACTTCCTTCTTGGACAGGGATTTGAGCTCTTCTGTATCCTGGCTCTGCCTTTCCTCCTGGTGGCAAATTGCCCCATGGTTCAGAGCTAGGCTTGAGCCAGGCTGCCCTGATTCACATCCTGGCTCTTTATTTGCTGCTTGTGTGATCTCAGAAGAGTTACTTGACCTCTCTGCGCCTCAATTTTGCTATCTCTTGGATAGAGATTTTGATAACAGTACCTACCCTAAAGAGTTGTTGAAAACGTTAAAGGGCTTAATATCAATAATTGGAATTCGGTGTGTGAGCTGTTATTGTCACATTTTCCACTGCTCCGCTCTCCAGTGGAAGAAGTTCCTGATATATTTCCTCTTATATCTGGGTGACCCCAGAAGACTGGGCCATACTCAGTCCCAGAGCTGAGGAAGAGGACTCACCAGCAGGCCCTGGACTTCTGCTCTGTGGGGGACATGCTGACTCTGGGGCTCTAGGTGAGGCTATGGAGGTGACAAGGGGCATGGGTCCACTGAGGGGATGCTGGGGGATTCTTAGACTTTGTGACTGTGTTAGTTTACTTCCGTTGCCATAGCAAAGTACCACAGACCAGGGGCTTACACAGCAGGGATGGATTTCCTCACAGTTCTGGAGGTCAGAAGTCCAAGATTAACTTCTCACTAAGTCTGGTGTCTCCGGAGGTCCATCTCCTAGGCTGGTAGGGCAGTCTTCCCTCTGGAACGTCACATGGTCAACCCCTTGTAGGTGTCTGTGTCCTGACCTGCACTTCTTACAGGGACACCAGTCATACTGGATCAGGGCCCATCCTGATGGCCTCATTTAACTTCAGTGATGTCTTTAAAGACCCTACCGCCACCTACAGTCACATTCTGAGGTAGCTGGGGTTGGGACTTCAACATAGGAATTTGCAGGGACATAATTCAGCTCATAACAAGGTCTATGAATGTGTGGCGGCTCTGTGGGTCCTGCTGACCCCATGGTTGCATACCTTTTTCTGTGTCAGGTTCTCTGTGTGTCCAAGTGTCCAGTCTTCAAGGACTCTGTCCTTGGGAGTCTGTTGCTAGGGCTCCTGGATTTTCTCCTTCTGTTGTTGGTGAGACCTGGACCAACCTGAAGGGCCAAGCGTGTGTCCGTGAGTCGATGTGGAACCCAGGCATCACGAATCTGGAGAGGGGGCCTGTGAGAATGAGCTCTGCTGTCTCTGGGTCCCCGTGATGAGGGGCGGTTGTGTGCCTGTCTGCGGCTCTCGGTGTGGCCACCTGAGGGTCTGGGCTGGAAGGCAGGATGTGAAAGGAAAGGGAGGGATCCTATTAATCGGAGATGAAAGGAGTGGGCTCCACTTGTGGGCGCAGGCAGCAAGGGACAGTGCGGAGGCTGGGTTGGCTCCTGGGCGAATTCTGTGGCATGTTGGCCCCTGAAAACTGGCACAGAAGCACATACAGAAGCGAAACAATGGAACGGAGTGGAATCCACTGTGGGGGTGGCAGAGGAGGAAGCAGCAGCGGCCTGGGAGTGTGGGGCACCATGAAGCAGCCTCTTTGTCTCAGTGCCAGGGCCCACAGCCATCCCCTCCTGCACTGAGCTCTTTCCTGCTCTCCACCCATGCCCTGCAGCTGGAACAGATCTGTGCAACCTGAGATGAGCATGACCCTCACTGCCAAGACCCCCTCAGTCTGTGCTTTGCAGGCCTCTGCTCTGTGCCTCCTTATAAGCCTGCAAAGGGAGAGGATCATTATCCCCATTTCCAAGCCGAAGAAACAAACCCACAAAGAGACAGTGATCTGGTCAGGCTATCGCAGCCAGGACTCACACTGAGGCTGCTCAGGACAGAGATTCTATCCCTCACACACAGACAACAAGCTCAGCCTTGGGCTAGCTCAGCTCTGGCCTTGGGGATGAGTCCTGGCTCTACCACACATCAACTTACTCTTTTTCCTTCTCACCTGTTCCTGTCTCATCTCCTCCTTTCTCCATCTCACTGAACAGGCTCAGGTGTACAGCTCTTTCGAGGTGCTGTTTTGCCTCCAGGTCCCAGGGGCAGATGGTCCCCACAGTTGCACCCACGGGGTCTTTCTCTTGGTGGCTCATTTCCTGGTATGCTTTGTCATTTTTATCTATGAATTCACACTGAGCAGGGCCTACTTGCCTGGGCCTCCTGTATGCCCTGGGTTGTGTCTGTGGAGCAATTAGAAGCTTGTTTCCCCTGGGATCCAAGGTTTCTCTCTGGGAAACCTCTCTGCCCCCAAGAGCCTTTATCATCGACAGATAAGCGAGTCAGTGCTGCGACTCACCATAGAGCTATATGACGGTTCCCATGTAAAAAGCTGCTAGGTGGCAAATCCAAAAGTCCCTTCATCCAAAGACTCACAACTCTCAATGTGAGAGTCACATTTAAAAGAAGTTTGTCTTCTTTTACTATGGTCTCTTAATATTCACATCGTATCCCTTCCCAATTAGAAATCCTAAAAGCCTCTTATTTTAATAATTGCTTACGTGTTTGAGGATTTTTTTCCTCCCTTAGGACACCTATCTTCATCTTTTTTGTTTTCTGTTTCTACAACAAAATACCTGAAACTGGGTAATTTATAGGGAAAGAAATTTATTTTGGCTCATGGTTCTGCCGGCTGGGAAGTCCAAGAACATGGCACTGGCGAGGGTCTCTTGGTCTTTCATCTCATGGTGGAAAGTGGATGAGCAAGAGGACATGTGTGAAAAAGACAAGGCACGAGGGACACCCTATCTTTATAAAAGCCCGTTCTTGCCGTAACTAATCTAGTTCCCAAGCACAAGAGCTCACTTACTCCCAAAAGAATGAACCCAATCCTGTAAAGCAGCATCAGTCTCTCTTAACGGCCTGAACATTTTTTAAAAACTCTCAACTTCCAGTGCCATCATGATGGCAATTAAATCACAACGGGAGTTTTGGCAGGGACAAACCACATCTCAACAAGAGTATCCCTCCACGTGAATTTTGTGCAGACCATTTAGTTTAGATTTCTTAAGCCAGAGCATTCCAGATTCTGGCATCCCACTCACGTTCAAAATGTCCAGCTATTTTCCTACAATGTAGTAACACGCAGACAGAAGTGTACTTCTGCTTGTGTAATACTGCAATGTCCTTATCTTTCTCATTTCCCGGTTTGCATTTCTTGTCTCACCGACAAGCACTGGTCGGTGATGGGTACTTAGAAATTGCAGAGCTGGGAGAACAACAGGAACCAGGGCTCAAAGCTGAACACAGAGAAACTTGGCTAAGAGCCAAGGGTGGCCACATAGGCCCTGGGTACTAGGCTAGGTGAATGCAGGAAGTCCAGGGACACACAGTGGGGACTCGGGCCAGCTTCCAGAGGGCCCTGCATAGTGAGCTGCAAAGCAAAGGAACTGTCAGGACCTGCAGGTGCTGGCCAGACTCCACCTGCTTCTGCAGCCTGACTTAACCAGGCCCCAGCAGCTTGTACCCTCCAGTCAGACCGATCCTCCTGACATTTCCACATGCGACCACTCACTCGTGTTTTTGGGCCCTTTGCACATGTCATTTCTGCCTGGAGCACCCCCTTCCTGAGCCCCAGCCCTACAGTTTCTGCCTGACCAATTTGCATTTCTCCTCCAAATGGCACCTCCCTTGTCCTCCTCTTCAGAGCTAAAAATGAGCTGTGCCCTCAGCAGAAGGACCTCTTTTCTTCCCTGAGCCTCAAGGCTGACATATTTGGGTGTGAGGTATAAGAGAAAAGGAGAAAGCAAAGCAACGGGTGGGTTCATGGCTGAACAGCTGGGAAATAGAATTTCCAATATACAAACTGGGCAAGACTGAGGGAGCAGAAGGCTCAGAAGGGCTAATTGAGAGCTGAGCCCCAGATGTGTTACACCTGGGATGCCCACTAGACATTCAGGTGGGTATGCTGGGCAGACAGTTGGGTAGAAGAGCGTGGAGTTCAGGAAAGAGGACCAGGCTAGGGGCAACCATTTTGGAATCATCAGCATACAGCTAGATTTAAAAATATTTTTATGAGATTACTAAGAGATGGCTCTCAATGTCCCTTAGCAAAAGACAACGGATCCTTCCAGCTGGCGTTGGCCACCACTCATGCTTCTCGCCCTTCTTCTGCTTGTAGCAAATGTGTGCCACAATCCTCACTGGGCCACCTGTTGACTACCCCTTATTCCTCAGGGACCAGCGTATACTTCCTTTCCCAGCAGCTCCTTCCTGGAAAAATGAATATTTCTATTCTCACTGCTCCCACAGCACTCTGACTTTATTTATTGATACCCATGGCAAATTACTGCTCACTATGGTATAATACCTGTGTCAATGATAAATATTTTAGAAGATTACTCGATGTGATTTCTCTTGGAAATTCCTTCTAGCACCTCAGCCTGAGGCTCTTTCCTCTTTAAAATTTAGGTTAGTGCCTTAGGGAAGAAACACTATGAAACTCAAGCAAAAATACAAACAGCACAGCAAATGGTTAGCTTTTGGCTTTGAGTTTTCAAATTTCACTACAAAAATCCAAGGCATCAAGAGAATGAGAAGACAAACGACAAACTGGAAAAAATAAAAAACATTTTGCAAAAGACCTATCTGATCAAAGACTGTTATCCAAAACATTCAAAGAACCCTTAAGGTTCAAAATAAGAAAGCAATCTGATTAACAAATGATGCAGAGAGCTTAACAGGGACCACACCAAAGAAGGTAGCAAGATGGTAAATAAGAATAATGAAAAGATACTCTACCTCATGCATCATCAGAGAAACACAAATTAAAACAACAATGAAATACGACTGCATGGGTATTAGAGTGGTCACAATCTAGAACACTCACAGCCTCAAATGCTGGGGAGGATGTATGATCACACTTCCAGTGGGATTGCCAAATGGTATAGCCATGTTGGAAGGCAGTTTTGTTGTTTTATAAAACTAAACATAATTTTACCATGCAACCCAGCAATTATGCTCCTTCAACTTACCCAAAAGAGTTAAAGCTTATGTACACACACACAGAGAGATTTATAGAAGCTTTATTCATAATTGCCCAAATTTGGAAGCAACCGGATGTCCTTCAGTAGGTAAATGGATAAATAAACTATGGTGCATCCAGACAGTGGAATATTATTCAATCCTAAAAAGAAAGGCACTATGAAGCCATGAAAAGATACAGAAGAAACTTAAATACATTTAACTAAGTAGGATAAATAAATGGGAAAGACTACGTACTGTATGTTTTTGAACCATATGACATTCTGGAAAAAGCAAAGCTACAGAGGCAGTAAAACAGCAGTGGTTCCCAGGGTTGGAGGGAAGATGGGAGAGAGGGATGAATAGGTGAAGCACAGAGGATTCTCAGGGCAGTGAAACTACTCGGGATGACACTAACAGTGGACACATGTGATTTTATATTTGTCCAAACCTACAGAATGTGCAACACCAAGATTGAACCCTCATGTAAACTATGGGTTTTGGATGACAAAAATGTGTCCGTGTGTCATTGATTGTGACAAATTGTTCAACTTGGATGGGGGATGTTGATGGTCAGGGGGGCTGTGTGTGGTGAGGGTGGTGGAAGGTCTGTACTTCCTCCTCAGCTTTGCTGTGAACCTAAAACTGCTCTAAAAAGTCTCAAAAAAAGTTAATACCAATGCCCCCCCAAAAAAGAAATCCATGACAGTGTGAAAGACATTATGCTTTTGATCTGCCAGAGCCAATTCCTTCAAAGCAACATGGTTATTTGAAGTCTTTAATTGAAATAGTGGCATATGAAGAACCAAATTGTGGGGCATAGAGTTTAAACCTCATAGGAGGGCTGTGTAAAGTTAGAGTAGCTATCTGCCTCCCACACAGGGGAGAGATGAAAGAAAGGAAGGAGGAAGGAAGGGAAGGAGACATGGAGGGAGGGAAAGAAAGAGGGAGGCAATTCCTGGGATGGGTGAAGATGCAGGGAAGGTTTAAAGGATAGAGCCAGAATATCGAGACACTGATTATAGAGTAAGACAGGATAAAAAGAAACAGTCATCCTTGCTGAATCTGGGACCATTTTGGAAGAGCTGAGGGGTAGCAGAGGAAATAAGCAGATGGTCATCACATAGCTTGGACCAATCAGTTGGTGGACTTGTCTAGGACCACTGGTTTTTCTGGCAATGCATCCTACTGTAGGAGCAACTGTGCTCTTTGAGGACACCACCTCTCTAGACAGCTTCGAGTGGAGAAGCTGGTCATCTGATCATAAAGAGCCAATCAGAATCTTTTCCTGGGGATTTTAAAGTGAACCTTAGCCAACCAATTCTTGTACAGTGGTAGAAATAACAAGGCACAACACTCTCCACAGTCTGCTTCTGCCATGTGGAGGGAGAAAGCGGGTCTGTGTTGAGAGGGTATGAAGCTGACACACAGAGCACAGGACAGTCCAAGATACAGGAGTTCCTTCTGGTGTCTGGGTCTCTGTACCTTCCTCTTCCCCTGTGTCTTGGCACAGTGCCTGGCACATGGGAGAGGGAAAACAGATGTGACCCTGCCCTGTGTCTCAACTTAGTGGATCCAGAGTACACCTGAATATTATGAGACCTGTCAGATTGTCTCCTCATCAATCTGCAACTAGGACTTAGAGCTGGTTGTCAGTGTCAGCAGGTCACTGAGACTGATGTGATAGAGAGTGAGGGCAGAGGACTCTGTCATGGCAGCCACATTAGACTGTGAACAGGGAGAAGAAGAGGAGACAAAGTGCAGCTTGAGTGCCTTTCTGTTCCTAACAATGAAATGATTATTAAACAACACTATCTGAACCCCCATCCAGACTGAGCAGCTTGGAGGCAAAACCCAACTCTGTTCATCTCTCTAAATCTAGAAGTCTGGCCAGGCCTCCTGATCTGGAGTGAAGGGCCAGATGTCATCTGTAGAATCAGGGCTCTGACAACACAATGTTCTCTGGAAACCTGTGCCAGAGTTCTGTAGAGTGAAGTTCTGAGTGTTCCCGTTGGAGCCTGACCCTTTCAACGCCCACCTCTCTGGTGTGGCTTCCCACAGTATGACTTAGGAAGTCTGCTTTATCTCTCTCAGCTTCAGTTTCCAGAGGTATAATGTGAGGACCACACTCCCTGCTTCATAGGAATGACATCAATATTGATTAAAATAGTTTATGCAGAGAAAAGGGCCTAGCCCAGTGGCTACACTGAAGAAATGCCTTGTGGGAAATGATCATGATTCCTAACATTGCCATTGAGGACTAATATTATTCATTCAAGAAATATTTGTTGACTTCCTGCCATGTTCTAGAGTGGTAAGGAGGAAAGACAAGGCTCCTAAGGTGCTGGCCTTGTGGAAGCAGCTTTTCTTAAGTGAGTTCTTTGTGCCAGCTTTCCGTGGTTCCTTTCTTTTAGAGGTGGTATCAAAAGACTCACAATTTGGATCTGTCATTATCCAGGGCCTCTGTGTAATAAGAGCAGGTCTGTTTATGACTTCTTAGTTTCAATAGCACTGTTTGTGGGATTCTATGTTAATTTTTTACCTTTTTCCAGGCAAACTCTTGTGAAAGGGAGCCAGGCACATGTATACACCTGTCCCTCCAACATGTGAATACCACCTGCCTGTCTTTGGCTCCTGGGAGCACCTGTGTACAATCTGAGAACAGAGATCAGGCCAAAAATTGTGTAGGTTGAAGTTATGTTCAGCCAGCAAGACCAATAACTGATGAGAATTTGCCCTTGCTTTCTTAAGGCAGAAGCAATCCATTCTGGTTCCCACAAATCAATATCAGAAAACAGCCCTAGAAGTAATGATGTATCTATTAATGGAGAGAGCCCCTAGGGAGGGCCACAGCAGGACAGAGTACGAAATCTAAGCTCCAGGGGACTGCCAAGTTGGTCTCCAGGTGTGTGCGTGAGACCTGTAAGTGTGAAGACCCACTCTCTGCTGTCTCCTCACTCACCTCTTTCAGAAAAACTTCTATTTGTGAAATTGAACACCCTCAGGATCTTTTCATGTCTTAAATGCTCTGACATTTCCCCCCAATTATAAAGGCCATATTTGTTTATCATTAACACTTTAAAAATATTAATTGCCTTATTCTCTGATAATAAGGCACTGATTTTTTTTATTAGACTGATAATATCACCAAGAGGTGGTCCTGATTAACAACACCAGTTTCCCAGCTTCCCTTGCTGTGAGGAGTAGCCACATGACTATTTCCAGCCAATGAAATCTTAGCAGGTCTGCTGGGAAGATTCTGGGAAGGTTTTTGTTTCCCGTATCTTGCCTTGAAAAAAGAGAGCAGGACACTTGAAGCATCCATGCCCATGAGGCAACAGCATGAAGATAAAAGAGATCAAGCTGAGAATGTCAGAGAGCAATGGAAGGACATGTGCTGTTTTCAGTATTGGGAATCAAACTCAGGACCTTGTGCTTGCCAGGCAGGCACAATGCCACTGAGCTACATTCCCAGCCCAGACATGTGCTCTTGATGGCTTTGTCTCACCTAACAAGACTGATAAATGGCAGCCAACTAGTAAAATATATGCCTAGTGTTCAAGGTACTTTTAGTCAGGTGTTCTATTGTTTGCATCCATATTCCTAACTGTTATGAATATGTTAAAATAGAAAATGATAGTTCCTAAGTTAACCAGGGGTCTCCAACCCCTAATCAATGGACCAGTACCAGCTCTGGCCTATTGGGAACCAGGCCACACAGCAGGAAGTGAGTGGTGGGTAAGAAAGCAAAGTTCTAACTGCATTTACAGCCACTCCCCATCACTCTCATTACTACCTGAGCTTTGCCTCCTGTCAGATCAGTGGTGGCTTAGATTCTCATAGAAGGGAACATGTGAGGGATTTAGGTTGCACACTCCTTATGAAAATGTCATGCTTGATGATCTGAGGTGGAGCTGAGGCAGTGATGCTAACACTGGGGAGTGGCTGCAGGTGCAGATTAATATTAGCAGAGAGGTTTGACTGCACGGAGATCATAGTAAATCGATGACCTGCAGACTATATCAAAACCATTCCAGTGAATAGCAAGTAACAATTAAACTGCATCTATAGATGATGGAAGGTTGTATAGTGGCAAGTGAGTTGTTGTACTTCAATTGTACAGCTGCATCTGGTGGCAGGTAATTAATAAGAATCCAAAAATTATTTTAGTCCATGTGAAGCCTACCTATTTTATTTGCCACTTCCATCTGCACCTCTTTCCTGCACTGCACATTTGTCTCAGTCACAGTTTTGATAAGCTTACAAAATAACCCTAGTCAAAATCAGTAAAATACAAATGTCATGGGAGCTTCTTTCAAAAAGGGGAAAAACCCAATGATGAGATGGCAGAACAATCTAAGACTGCCAACAAAAAGGAAGCTGCATTTAAAAGAAAACACCAAGAGTCCCACTTAAATTATGGGCTCATTGCAATGAAAGGACAAGTGCTTTTCTTTGTGGTACTGAGAATTGAACTCAGGACCTTGTGCTTGCCAGCCAGGCACAACCCACTGAGCTACATTCCCAGCCTGGACATGTGCTTTACTGCTGGTTCAGAATTGATCCAGTCTGCTGCTGAGGACATTTGTAGTGAATGGATAGAGCTGCAATTCAAAAGGTAGCACATGTTCCTTTTTGGCTAGCATTATAACTAGAAGAATTGATGATACGGCAGAGGGTGTTGAGGCACAATTACAGAGGATTAACAAGTCACTGTGGTACAATATCCAGGTTGCTGTATCTACCTGGAAGATGAAACAATGCTCATTTTTTATTGGATATATTTTTCAAGAGGATGTGCATGAGGGTATGTTATGTGCACTTTTGCTGCCAACCAACACCACAGCTGCAGAACCATTCAAGTGTTTGAATGATTACACAGCAGGAAAACTGAATTGGTCATTTTGTGTTGCTATATGCATGGATGGAATGGCTGCCATTATTGGATGGCTTTCTTTTCAGGTTTGATTATTTGGGTCAAAGAGGTCACCCCTGAATTTGAGTCTACACACTCTGTCATCCATAGAGAAAGCTGGCTGGCTGGCTAAAAAATGTCAACTGAATTTAACAACATTTGCAGGATGTGATTAAAATTATCAACTCGGTGTGCTGGCATACAGCTATAATCCCAGTACTTAGGCGACCAATGCAGGAGGGCCACCATGTGTGCAAGGCCAGCTTGGACTACATAGTGAGACCCTGTCTCAAAAAATAAAATTATCAACCACATTAAACTACATGTCCTTAACTCACATCTGTGCAGCTGTGTGAGGAGATGGATACACATCTTCTCTTCTCTTATACACAGAAGTGACACACATCTTCTCTTATACACAGAAGTGACATGGTTTTCTAAAGTTAGATCATTGGCCAGAGTTTTTGAATTACAAGAGCTGCTCTAGAGATTTCTTTTAGAAAAAGTCACCACCGGCAGCACATTTCAGTCACACAGGATGGGTTGCAAAACTTGCTTACTCATATGACATATTCAACCTACTCAACAAACTCAGTCTTTCACTTCGGGAGAGAATGACAACTGTGTTCAAGTCACAGATAAAGTGGATGCAATCAAAGCTAACCTGGAATTATGGGGCAATGAGTGAATATTGAGATTTTCTGACATGTTTCAAACATCAGCAAAGCTTTTGAAATAGACTGATCCAGGGTCTTCTGTCTCCATGCTGTTGCATGATTACCTGTCTCAACTTTCAAAAGAGTTTGACCATTACATCCCAACCCCAAAAGGCCTCACAACAGGGAAGGAATGGACCCTCAATCCACTTGTGAATAAGCCAAGTGAATAGATTTTGTCCATGCTAGAAGAGGATTGACTGCTTGCGATTGAAAATGATAGAGATCTTAAAAGTATATTTGAGACAACTTTGAATCTCCACACATTTTGGATTAAAGTCAGGGCAGAATATCCTAAGTTTGCAACAGGAGCTCTGAAAAGCCTGCTTCCATTCCCAACATCCTATTTTTGTGAAGCAGAGTTTTCTGGAATGACAGAAACTAGACAAGACTATGGAGTACATTGGACATAAGAACACATGCTGGGTGTCTTTGTCTTCTGTTCCCCTAGAAAAAACCATCTAGTTCCAGGAAAACAAGCTTAGCATTAAAATTGATTCTGTGTTATGCATTATTACAATATCATAATAATAATAGGAATAAAGTACCCATGTAATGTGCTTGAATTATCCCAAAACCATCCCTTCAAACTCTGGTCCATGGAAAAATTGCCTTCCACAAAACCAGTCCCTGGTGCCAAAAAGGTTGTGGACCACTGGTATAAACCATCCTCGAGACATAGCCATTATTCAAAGCTAATGTTTGGTATATATTTTTCAAGTGTTTACACACATCTGAATTCATATAAACACAAATACATATAAAATAGATAGGTTCATAAAATAAATGCATTCTGTTCTATAACCCACTTTTTACTTAACAAATACCATGATACCCATATATTTCCGTATTAGCATAGTTTTTTAAATAGCCAGTCTTCTGTTGCTAGACATTTAAAGTATGTCCAATATTTTCTCATTATAAGCAATGCTGGAATAATTATCCTTGAACATACATCTGTGTGCACTTGTCTGATTGTTTACTTAGGATAAATTATTAGACATGGACAAAGAGTATGCACACATTAAATGTTGACACATTCT
Organism: Heterocephalus glaber; assembly: GCF_053883595.1. Classification (NCBI taxonomy): domain Eukaryota; kingdom Metazoa; phylum Chordata; class Mammalia; order Rodentia; family Bathyergidae; genus Heterocephalus; species Heterocephalus glaber. The sequence continues at coordinate 8,965,949 of NW_028258316.1, read as the reverse complement.
CTATGAAAATGTTCATTGAGGGACTACCATGTGTGACATAGTTATGCTTGGTGAACCAGACAGCTATATCCCTGCCTGGGGCGGAGCTTTTGGTCCCGTAGGAAGACCAACAGTTGAATGGATAAACAAATGGGTACTGTTATAGTTTAGATCTGAAATATCTCCCTAAAGTCTCATGTGTTTGGAAGTGGGACCTAGTCAGAAGAGGGAGGATACCTCTATGCCTTTAAGTTGCAGGTGTCAGGTATATTGTCCCAGAAACAGGAAAGTGACTAGTGCAGTTGCAAATTGTGATGAGAGATAAGCAGGAAAAGATCAAATGCAGTACAGAAACGGACCTATTTAGAGAGATGACCAGTGAAGTTCTCCAATGAATGACATTTAAGCTGAGAGCTTAAGGATGTTAAGAGCCCAGCCTCTATAATGACAAAGAAGTGCTATTGGCAAATTACCCAGAGAAGAAATCTTTGCTATTTAAAGATCTGAAAAGAAGCCAATGTGGTTAGAGCAGCTGATAACAGTATGAAGGAGCAGGCTAGTTCCAGAGAGCATGAGCCCTTGAAGGGCATGCTGGAGCATTTGCATTTTATTTTATTTCATTTCACAGAAAGTCATCAGAGGGCATTAAGCAAGAGAGTGACCTGTTTCATTTTATTATTATTATTTTTTAATGATCACTCTGCTTGCTCTTTTCCATTGTTCGGATGGGGGCAAAGCTAGGAGACCAGTAAGGAAGTTATTGGAGTGGTCCAAGCCAGATAATTTGGACTGGAGTAGGGTATATGGGAATATACAAATTTGTTCATTCTGTTGGTATTGGAATATGCAAATAGAGCAATGGATACAAAAGAAGCATTTATAAATGGGATTTAATATCGGATAAAAGTGTATATTCCTACACTAGTGGCTCATAGTTGTATTCACTGAAGTTTTACATTATATTTTAATATCTGTTAGAGCAATATTCCCTCATTTTTTCATTTCAAAAATTTTCTTGGGTATTTCCTTATTCTTATTTATCAAGAGAAGTTTTAAAATAATTTTGTCATGCTTTGTCCCATCCCACCCCCTGAATCATATTGGTTCTTTGATGTAGATTTATCAACCAAGTTGGGAAGATATTTTTGCAACGTTGAGAATTCCTGTCCAGGGATCTTTCCACTTAGAAGTGTTTTTTAAATGTCCTTCAGTAAGATATTATGGTTTTTCTCCTATAGACCTTGCTATTTTTTATTTAGAATATGGTATATAATATTTATTGATAATTTGGATATAAATTTTTCATCACATTTTCTAAATGGAAATCACTAGTATTTGGTGTTATATATGGGCAACCCTATAAGTAGTACTTCTTCCTTCTTTTGAGTTTAGAACAAACCAAGTGTCTTACTTTTCTTGTTGCTGAGACAAAATACCCGACACCCAAAGCTAAAGGGGAAAAGGTTTATTTGGCTCTCAGTTTGTAGAGGCTTCAGTTCATAGTTGGCTGGCTCCAAGGCATGGCAGAGAGGCACTGCAAGGAGAAATAGTTCGTGCCAGACAGAAGGCAACAAGGCAGCAAGCAGCAAGTAACAAGCGACAAGCAGTGCCCCTCTTTCTGTCCCTTATATCTTATCCAGGCTACCCACTTTTAGGGCAGGTAGCACTCTCACCCAGGGTGGAGCAGCCTTCATCCTAGCATTGAACCATGAATCAATCCCACCATCACATCCTTGATCCCATCCTTGATCCCAGCAGCACACACTCTAGATCCAGCCACCTCTGAAAAGCTCCACCTATGACTAGGCTTGGGGGGATATCTAGATACAACCCATAACACCAAGGCATAGAGGAGAGGAACCCAGAACATAGAAATACTACCTTTATCATTGATAAAGATGGTTGGAAAATGTAGGTTTTTATCTGTTAAGTGGGTTTGCTATATTTCTCCTTCAATTAGATATTTATTTCTGTATTTGCAGGCATTTTGGCCCAATAGTCTCTCTCTGCCCCACAAACATACTAAATAGTGAAACCATGTGAAAAAAATATTTGCTTTCTGCAGTCAGCCAAAATCCAAAAAGAGGATTCAGAAGCAGCTGTTCTTGTCTAATCCTTCTCCTCAACTTATTAACCACTTCTTCAAAATTTATTCATCCTCCCCTAGGGTGGAAAGAGATCAGGACTCTTATTCAAATGCATGTCCCTCTATACAGGAAAGAAAGCTTCTCCCTAACAATTGGGAAAGCTATTGATTTATCTTATAATTGGCTACCTTACCAAAGTCTGTGATATTTTTAGTTAATTGTGTTGATTTTTATTCTTAAACACTATGGTGAGCAAATAATGAAAATGTTCTTTCTTCCCACTATTTATATTTCTTGTTTATTTTTCTTAACTTATTGCATTGGCTTTAGCTTGCAACAATTTTAGCAGGCAGCCTTGCTTTATTTCTGACTTAAATAGGAGTATCTTTCAATGTTTCACCATTAAATGTGTGAGTTAATGTTTACTGATAAACTTTAAATTTTTTTCCTAGTAGGTCATTGGTGTTGACATTTATTAAATACTTCTAAAGCATCTATCCCATGGATAATACCCTGTGATTTATGATTTATTTTCCTTTAACAATGCAATAAATACATACATACATATGGAATAAATACATATTGATTGAGGTGGGTTTTGACTTATAGCAAACTAGATTCAAATTGTATTTAGTAGTTTTGCAACTGCAATACACTTAAATGTATTAGTCTGTAGCAGTGATTTATATATTGGAGATTGATCAGTGAGCTTGGCAAAAGTTGTCTTTGCTCAACTGAGTTTGGGAAATGCCAGGTTAAACAAAGCACACAGGTTTCTTTACTCCTACGCTTCACATGGACCTCAATATACTAACTTTGTGATTCTCCAAAAGGTAAACAATAAACAACATGTAACACTTTTGAAAGTTACCACACTGCTGAAGCCCTCTTTCAAAAAAGGGGACTAGTGTTCTTTATTTATTTGCAGTTCTCCTTTTTGGTGTTTTCTTTGTTGGATTTTGGTATCAGGGTTATCTTGGGAAATAAATTTTTTTTTCCTGTGAAACAGTTCAAACAACACAGGAGATGGTCTGTCCTCCAGTGGTATGACACAACTTGTAGAACTTGCTGTGAACCCATCTGAAGCAGTGGCGTTTCTGAGTGATACAAATGCTTGGAAGGCACGCACTTGGGTGATGGCCCCACCGCTTGTTTCCCTCGACAGCCAGTTCTGCTTGGCACCCTTTTCTTTAGGATCAAGCTATTTTGGAAAATCCTAGAATGCGTGAAAATGAGACTCGATGCATTAGCAAATTGATGCTGATCACTGTTGCATGGTCCCCTGCTCTAAACGTTCCAGGTTCCTGGCCAGTATCCTTTTCAAGCAGCATATCCCTCAGCCTGGGGAGGCGGGCTGGGGCTGTGTACGGCATGTCTGGTTAAGGGGGCAAAGTCTGCGCCTGCCTTTCCTTCTAGCTACTCCAGCTGCTGGTCCAGATCTGGGCCCTCCTCCTCATCCAGCTCCATTCCATCCTCTGGCTTCTACCTTTCCCCAAGTACTGCGACTCCTGCTTAAACCTCTGGCTGTCTCCCTGAGGGCTATGTGGGCAAATCATTTGCCCAGCAAAAGGGGTGGCTGAGAATTGCTAGGAGATTGGGGTCAGTCTAAGAGGCCTGGCTGAGCTCCTGTTAGGTCAGCTGGGCAGTGAGAAGAGCTGAGAGATTGTCTTGGGGTTCAGTAAAGCCTAGAAGGGCTAGGTGGGTGGGTGTCCCCAGAAGAGGCCACACTAGCTATGCTGGAAGTCCTGGGGGCTTCCAGCAACCAGGCTGAGGACAGGTCTTGGGTGTTCCCCGGCCTGGGGTCAAGGGTCCTGGAAAGAGACTCACTTGGAGGAAAGGTTCATCGATGCCCTAGGCTCCAAGAGGCCTGGGGCTGCGAGGATCCTGAGGCTGGGCTGTGGGCGCCTGCGGGCTCGGTGGGGCCCAGTGCCAGGCCTTGTTCACGGCCAAAGGGCTGGGCCTGGGAGGCCGGGTGCAGGGCGCGGCACGGGCTTGGGGCTCCGGGGCTCCCGTTTCCCCTTCCGCCCGCCTCCCCCGGAGCCCGGCCCGCCGCCGCGGCCCGCAGAGGGAGAGGGAACTGTCGCTGTTTTGGTCGCTGCCGCCGCCAGGCCGCGCCCCGCCCCTCGCCGCCGCCGCGCCGCCGCTCCCGGGGAGGCTCGCGCTAGAGCTGCGGCGCCGCTGCCGCCGCCTGGGCCCCGGGCCCGGCCCCTCCCGCGCCGCCCGGGCGATGAGAAGCTGCTTCTGCGTGAGACGGAGCCGGGCCGCCGCCGCCGCCGCCGCCGCCGCCCCAGCGGGGAACAGTTAAGTGAGGCCGCGCCGCGCCGCGCCGCGCCGGCCCTGCTTCCCCGAGCGCCGCCGGGCGGACCGGAGGACGGGCGGGCGCTGGCCGGGCTGGGCCGGGGGGCGGGAGCAGCCGCCGCCGCGCTGAGCCAAGGCCTGCGGGCTAGGTGCCCGGCCCGCCGGGGACAGGCCCAGGCCGCCTCTGCAGGGCCCAGAGACCGTGGCTGCTGGTCCCGGGCTCGGCCTCGTGGGCGGGAGGCGGGGGTGGGGGGACCAGGGACCCTAGTGGCAGCAGTGCCCCCAGACCTGGGCAGGGGAGGGGTTCCTAGAGCCACCTTTGCCCTCCCCGGAGGAGAGGCCAGGCGGTCCACCTGGACACAGGCTGGGGACAGTCTTTTGACCGGCTGGGCCTGGGGTCCAGCTCTTGGCGGTCACGTGGATGCAGATCAGCATGCACCTGACCCTTAGGCATCCTCTGGGGTGCTGGCCACTTCGTTACTTGGGCACAGACGAGAGGACACCTAGATCCTAGGGCACCTGTCTGCAAGGTGAGATGCCCAGGTGTGGGCACTCCAGGCCCAGAGTACCAGTCCAGGAAGGATGGTGGGCATGCCAATGAGCATGCAGTGATCCCAGTGCACCATGAGGCGCTGGAACACAAGCTGGGGCATAGCACCAGGGAACATCAGACCCTCAGAGACAGCTACAGTGGAACACCAGAAGTATCTTTGTCCTCTTTGTTACCAGCACACTACTGTTCGTTCCTAAATTATTTGCCTTTCTCCCCACCAAAGGCACATTCCAGTCCCAGTCCCGAATTTAGTGGGGTGCAGCGAAAGACCACAGGAGGGAACAAGGCAAATGGCTATTGCCTCTTCTCTGTTCCCTGCCCCCGCCCAAGGTCCAGAGCCCTTGGATTTCAGCCACAGAAGCAGACAGCAGGCCAGCTCCTCTTTAGAGGCCTTTGTCTCTGGTGGTTCTTTCTCAGAATAATCTCATTGCACATTTCTGGACAGCTGGCTGGATATCATCTCATTTTAACAGGGCTGGCAAATCTTATCAGCAACAGCAGAAAAGACTTAGGAAAGTTAGAAGATAAGCTCTGCAGAAACCTAGACTAACTGAAAAACTCTGTGCTAGGAAGGTTTGTTACAGGAGATGGTGACACCTTTCTTGCTGGCTGGAAGTTGTGTGGGGTGCTTTGAGGAATTGTGCCATGCTCAGAATATTTAAGTGGGGGCTCTAGAATCGGGGCTTCTGGAAGGTCCAAGGCATCAAGATCCATGTAGAGCAGTTGATGTGGCAACTACCAGTTCATTTGAACCTAAAACCATTTCTCTGATTCACGTTTGTCATTCCTTCCTTCTAGCTTTTAGGTCCCTGATGTAGGCTCAAGGCACTTTCCCTGCCCTACCTGCATCCTGCACCCAGTTGGCCTTCTCCACTTGTAGAATATTGTACTACAGTTAGAAGCAGGGACTTTAGAATTAGAGCTCAGCGTAAGTCCTGGCCTTCCTACTTCCTGTGTGTTGTTGAGCAAGTTAAAGAACCTTTCTGAGTCTGTTTCCTCATCTATAGAGTGAAGCTAATGACTGTATCTAAGGTCCTAGGATTTTGATGCTAGGTAAAGTATTGCACTGGGCCGCCCTTGGGAATTGTGGTTTCCCTGTGATGTCTGAGCTCCAGTTGTACCTTGGTGCTTGCCGTGTGACAAATGATCAATAAAAGTTAGTGGTTATTTTTAAGTTTGTCAATGAACTAATCCAAAAGAAAGCCCTTTTGTTTGTTTGTTTATATTTAGAGGGCCTTTCTGTTTGCGGTTATTATTTTGCTCTTATCAAGGCAAGTAGGAATAGTGATACAGTCCAGTGAACACTGGGCTTGGATTTGGGGGCCTAGATTTGAATCTCAGGCCACCTCCTGGCCCTCAGGTAACCTAGAGAAGTCCTGGAACCTTTCTGAATCCCATTTTCTTAATTGTGGAAGTGGCTTACAAATAAATACCTACCACAGAGGGGAGGTCAGGAAGGCTGAACAAACTCATAGTTGTGACTTCATCATGAAATTTAAGTGAGATCCAGCCCCCAGCAACAGATCTAGGTTTTGTTTTTCAACTGGGGATTGAACCTGGGACCTTTGCACAGAGCTACATCCCAGCCCTTTTAAAATTTGTAAATTTTGAGATATAGTCTCCCTAAATTGCCCAGGGTGGGCTAGAATTTGCAATCCTCCTACCTCAGCCTCCCAGAGTGTTGGGATTACAGGTGTGCGCCACCACACCCATCTGGTTTTGTGGGTCTGATACTTAAACACAGTTTGTTGATAGTGACCAGGCTATCAAAAAATAGAATTGAAGAATATCTTGGTTTGGTATGTGTTATAAAACCATACAACTGTGTGGACACATTCATTGCTGGATGCCCTCTCAAGGCCTTGGGAGAGGTAGGGGAGGGGCCCAGAGTTTAATCTCTAACCATTTTGTGGCAGATCTGCTTCTCTGGGGTCAGAATCCAAGTAGCCGGGGATCCTCTGCAGTAGCAGCTTGGAAGTGCTCCATGATTTGTGCCCCTAGAGTGGCATCCTTGCCACACTGCCAAGTAATGAAGGTGTTGGAGTTGAGCATGGGAAATGTCAAAGGTGCTCTTATGGCGATGAAGATAACAAATGACTATGGCTTTATGTGTTTGGGCTGAAGACACTGGTTAGTGGGCTGTGGCTGAGTGAGGAGAGCCTTCTTTGCCAGTTGAGTGGTGAAGGGGAGGCATGGGGCCTGGAGTGAGCTGCCTCTTCCTCCTGGGGCGTTGCTGACCTCTTTTCCTGGCCCCAGGGCTCTCCTTGACCTTCCACTCACTGGGCTGCCCTTGGGAATTGTGCTTTTCCTCCGGTGTCTGAGCTGCTGCAGCGGCCTTGCTTGAGTCAGATCTCTCTCCAGCTGCCTGGGAAGCAAAGCCACTGCAGTGTGTGCATTGCATTACCTCCCTTGTTGGGACATCCTGTGGCAGTGTTTGCTTTACTTGACACGCTTCTGGCAAGATGCAGAGTTTGTCCAGCTAGAAATGTGAGAGCCCCATGGGCCTGAAGCCCAGAGCCTCACAAGAGTTTTATAGCTCATGGTCCCCTGAGGATGGAGGATCCTTGGGCCTGTGGATAAGATCTTCATGAGTTTATTCTTCATAGATATGGATAATGATATAAATACAGACACATGCACATGTACTCCCTCTCCAATACTTTACAGATCAGCAGGGCAAAATGTTCAAAAGAACACCCCTGATCCTTTAAAAGAAACAAGTGAATTCTTAATGAGGTAACTATAGCTGGGGTGTTTATAAAAATGCACATTACAGGGATTGGTATCCAGACTTCAAGGAACCAGAAGCTGTAGGGAAGGGGCACTGTAACCTGCATGTTTAACAAGCACTTTCACTTCCTAAAATTTAAGAACCACACTTCCAGATACTTTTAAAAATTTATTAAATACGCACAACATAAAATATAGTGTCTTAGCTGAGTGTGGTGGTGCCTGCCTGTAATCCAGGCACTTGGGAGGCTGAGGGCAGGAGAATCGTCGTGAATGCAGGGCCAGCCTGGGCTACATGGTTAGTTCAAGACCAACCTGGACTACACAGTGAGACCCTATCTCAAAAACAAAAAAAAAACACAAAATATCTTAACCTATTTTAAGGATGCAGAACAGTGGCGTTAAATACATTCACATTGTTATGAAACTAATGTCTAGAATTTTTTCATCTTGCAAAACTGAAACTCTGTGCCCATTAAACAATTCCCCATTTCCCCTCCAAACAGCCCTTGGCAGCCACCATTTTTACTCTCTGCTTCTGTGAACTTGACTACCCTAGGGACCTCATAGAACTGGAATCAGACAGTGTATAACTCTCGGTGACTGGCTCCTTTCACCTAGCAGAATATCCTCAAAGTTCATCATGTTGTGGCATCGATCAGATTTTCTTTCCTTTTGGGGACTGCATAATACTGTTCTATCAAATGTATATATCCTGGGCTGGGGATTTAGCTCAGAGGTTCTGCCGCCTGCCTCTCAAGCGCAGGGACCCAAGTTCGATCCCCAGTACCAAAAAAACCCAAAATAAAAAAAAAAAAAAAAAAACCCCAAAATTTATATATCCTATTTTGTTCATCTGTACCACAGGTGGACACTTGAGTTGCTTTCATCTTTGGATTATTGTGAATAATGCTGCTATGAACATGGGTGTACAGATATCTCTGAGACCCTTCTTCCAATTGTTTTGGGTATAGAGTTAGAATTCATTTCGGGATCATCTAAATATTTCGTTTTTAATGTTTTTGAGGAACTGGAACACTATTTTCTATAACATGGTGGCTATGTTTTACATTTCCACCAACAGCACATTAGAGCTTCCAATTTCTCACATCCTCACCAGTGCAGTACTTTTATTTGCTGAATTTTTTTTGGTTTATTTTTAATTTCTGGTAGTAGCTACCTTAATGGATGCAGTTGGGGTTTGACTTGCATTACCCTAATAACTGGTGATATGGAACATCTTTTCATCTGCTTGATGGCCACTTGCATATCCTCTTTGGAGAAATGTTTATTCAGGTCCTTTGCCCATTTTTCAATTGAGTAATTTGATTTTTGTTGTTGACTTGTAGGAGATCTTTATGGATTTGGATAGTAACTCCATATCAGATATCTGATTTGCAAATTGTTTATTCCCTAGGTGGCCTTTTCACTCTGTTGGTTGTGTCCATTTGCAAATTCTTGGTGCTTTATACACATTACACTCCTGTAGAGAATATATTATCTACTATTTGTTTTATGGAGTAGAAACTCAGACCTAGTATGGTTTGTTGTTGTTGTTGTTGTTGTTGTTTTGAGACGAGGTCTCACTGTGTAGCCTGGGCTGGCCTCTAATTTGCAGTAACCTTCCTGCCTCAGTCTCCTGAGTGCTGGGATTATAGGCATGAACCTGGCATGTCTGATTAACTTGTGGAAAGTCACGTAGCAGTAACTGTCAGAGCTGTAATTCAAACTCAGGCTCCTCTGACTCCAAAGTGCCCTTCCCGTTCCTCAGCTCTGCCTGCCACTCTACAGCACAGGAGGCCTCAGCGGGTCTGAGGGAAGTGGTGGTGGGGAGAGGCAATCCACTGGAAGACCTGGGAATCCCTTTCTACACCACTGGGGAGCTCCTTCCTGTGGGCCTGCATCATTGCTTACCCCTTAGAAATGGCAGAGAGTAGAGTTGGCAAGTATAGAGTTGTTTTGTTTTAATTTAGTTTAGCTGAGTTTTGTTTATTTGTTTCAGCATTTGCTCTCATGCCCATCTGTGACTTGCTGTTCCCCCAGTGGTCTGTGTTTGTCCACACCACAGTGGCTTCATGGATGGCAGTCTTCTGCCTGCTAGACTTGTACCACTCCCCACTCTCCGTCTTCCAGGGAAGCCAGCTCTTCCTCCCTGTCTTCCTGCCTCAGCAGGCAGAAGGAAGTGTCCTGTTATATGTGGTGCTTTGGAACATTTCTTGTAGTTGGAGAGTATCATGTCTTATTTATCACTTTCACTGGGCATTGTGGAACTTCTTGGCTGGGCAGTATCTAGTCTTAGCCCCAGCCCGGATGCATTAAATCAGAACCTGGGGTGAGGAGTGAGGCTGCTGTAAATTGGCAGGCTTCTTGGGGCACTCTTCTTTCACCCAGCCCGAGCACCCCTGGCCCCTGCCAGGCCCTCATCTAGCTCCTAGTACTCCTGGAAATGCCTGGAAATGCTGCAGTCCCTCCCCTTTACAGATGCTCCCTCCTGAAGCCATGTTTGTCCTGCTGAAGGCATTGGCCACTCTGTATGGGGCTCCCCCTGGGGGGCCAGACAGGTCTTCTGGCACTGTTGCTTCTGCTGCTTATATTTGCTCCTTAATCCAATAAAACTTGGACAATTTTGAGAGGATAGGAACTTCATTCATGCTTTATCCATCCATTATCAATGTATTGAGTGTACATAATATACCTTTGAACAATTTGTGTCCTGCTAAAGAAAGCGTTACAGCCCTCTGAGAGGCAAGGCTGTGCGTGTCTTCACTCGTGTGTGCAAGCCCAGCTGTGTATGAGCATGTGTACAAGTGTGTGTGCTAACACCACGTGCTTAGATGGTACCAGGATTCTGAGTGACAGCACTGTTTTGCTGGGCAATTGAGGAAGGTCTTGGGGATGGGCAGAGCGGCCCACATTTTGAATGTTTGGGTGGTTGTCCGTAGGGCAGGAGCTGATGCTCTTGGCTGACCTGTGAAAGGGAGGGAGGGACTAGGGGCCTTATCCTGAGACTGTTCTTCCTGGGAGGCTACCTTCAGGTTCATTCCATTTATTTATCACTTGTTCATCAAACACCTAATAAGTACCTATTATTAGGGGCATAAATTTTGAATTGCAGACCAGTGATGTTAGCTGGGAGCTTGTTAAACAGGCAGCTTTCAGCAGCCCGCTCTCAAATGTACAGAGTTGGGGTCCCTGGGGATGAGGCTCATGAGTGTCTGTTATGACAGCCTCTCCGGGAATGCTCACGTATGCTGCAGTACAATAACTCCTGCTCCCGAGTGCAGGACTGTCCGTCTTCATCTCTGCTCTCCCTAGACATCTGTGGACTCCTGTGTGCTGGGCTGTGTTAGGGACTGGGAATGTGGGGGGATGGGTCAAGGGAAGCCACGCTGGAGGCGTCAGTGGTACATGCAGGTAAAGATGACCAGCGGGACAGCAGATACCCACCTGCATCTCAGAAGAAAAGTCCAGGCTGTGAAGGTTATTTTGGAAGTCATCAGCAGGTGGGTGGAATGACTAAACCTCTGAATGCATGGAAAGACCCACATGCAAGTCAGGGAGGTTGTGGCTCGGCTGACCAACCCAAAGCCAGGTGTTCTGATGATTCTGGCCTGGGGGCCCACTTGCCTGCCACTGAGGTGACATGCTGGCATTCTCACTCTGCAAGTTCTGGCCATTGGGACAAGGCACTCCTCTCATGGCACTGAACACTCAAGGTACCATTGCTCTTGGGGTCTCTTGGGATGGTTTCATTTGCAGGATATTGCCTTCTTTTTCCTGCTTCCCAGGGGGCAGCATGGCACTATGAGGGAGCCTTGATAGGAGGCTTTCTAGTGATCGTGAGGAAGTCTGGGTGGTGCTCCCATGGGTACTAGAGAATGCCCCACCCTTGAACATTGTTCCCTGGCCTGTGTAGAGTCAGGTCTGTATGGAGCAGGGCTTTGGCTTGGGTAGTGCTGTAAACTTGATTCAGGATTTACTTTTAGAGAGGGAATTCTGGTTTCTGGCATTGCCCTGTACCAGCTACAATCTGAGCCCTAGACCTCCATCACATGGTTTTTGGAAACTGTGTTTGGTCATCAAATGGTTAATACACATCTAAGCATAGGTCAGATTGCATTGATGAGTTCGTGCACCAAATTTCCTATTAAAAGAAACAGACCTTTACTGGGAGGAAAGGAAATGCCCACCATTGTTAGTTTCCTAGCTGGAAAATTCTTTGTGATCCTGGAGAGCTTAGAAAAATATGTGCTGTAGTTCCCTAACATCAGAGCTGCCCTCCCTGCAGCCTGTGGCCTGCTACCACCTGACTCTCCCCAACAGCATTTATCCAAGGGCTTTCACTGCTGGTGGTCATCAGGTTATCTGTCCAGACCAAAGGCCAGCTGGTGCTGGTGTTTTTCTGCAGTTCCACAGCGGATGCCTCCCAGTCTGTGTTCTGTTCCCTTGGGTGGCCTAAGACCCAGCTGCCCACATGGCCAGTGCTGCTGGCCCCGCCTCAGCTCACAGCCTCCCGAGTGGGGGGATCTCTGTACTTCTGCTGCAGGGAGGTGACCTGGCAGTATTTCTGTGCTCCCACCTTTGGGATGGGGATGTGTCCTTCTGTTCCTTGCTTGTGGCTTTGTCAGTAGAGAGGGCTGCACTGGGAACAGGGAAGTACCTCCCCATGACACCGACCGTAGCAGCAGCTTTTATTTGGGGGCAGCCCAGTCCTCGTGTCGATCCTATGCTTGTGTTGTTTCCCACAGCAAGTGAAATATTTGAAATATTTCCTTCCCTTGCCCAGCCCCGCAAGTGGGTAGATGTGGGCAGACAGTTTATGTCTTTGGTGCTCTTGACTTTGGGTTTCAAGCAAGCTGATCACAGGTTCATCCTTCTATGGGGACTTAGTTAACCCACTGATTTTTGTCATTTCAATTACAGGAGCCCAATTTAACATGCCCCCCTTAATATTTTGAAATTACTCTCCTCAAAAGTTGTGCAGTTGCGCCGTGGGCCCAGGTGGGCAGTGCTGGTGCCACTTCTGAGCTGGCCTTGCTCGCAGCAGGGAGGCTGAGATGGCAGGGAGGCTGGGTGCCTCCTTTGAAGGTGGCACCCCGTGCCCCCTGCAGTCCTGGCCCCTGAAAGCACTTTAAACTCCTTGGCCCACGCCCTGCTGCTCCAAGGGCCTCGGTGGAGAGAGGTCTGAGCGTTGTTAGCTGGGTTTTGATTTCAGTACTGGAGTTGATAAAACGAGATAAACCCCAGGCTCACTAGGGCCGTGGAAATTAAACAGAGATGATATCAAAGTTCCCCTGAGTTTTCAGCTGTGATACAGTAGCTTAGTTTTCTCCCAGACTGGGGCCGCAAGGCAGGCCTTTGATTCTGAAACAATGTTCAGCATCAGCTCAGCCCAGCACTGCTGACTTTTAGGGATTAAGCACACTGTTGTGGTAATTCTTTGATCAGCTACAAGGGAGCAGCGTGCCCTCTGGGTGAAGGGGGTTCATAGTTAAAGTTCATTTCTCTGTGAACCTGGATGACAGCACCGGCGAGGGCTTCCCCCAGCCCTGTCTGCCGTGCTGCAGGCTACAGCAGGCAGCTGGCCTCCTCCCAGCCCTGCCTTTCCCGCAGCACTTGAGGACCATGGCAGGGAGACAAAATCCTCCTGCTGAGGAAACACTTCAGCTGGACCCTCCCCATCTTACCCAGTCCACACACACGTGTGCACGCACACAATGCATATGCACGTGCACACTTGGCCGAACATACACACTCTCACTCTCCTGCCTTGGGGAGAAAAGTCTCAGGGAGACCCAAGAACAGCTGCCCGGAGCGGGGTCTTGGAATGGTCTAGGCTGTGAGCCTGCTCTGGGGAGAGGTTGGATGGGAATTGATAACCGGAGAGGCTAAACTAGGGTAGCCCAGGGTCATTGTCACCGTGCCCAAGAGCAGACATGACTCACAGGTGCCCCATACTTTCGTTCCTTAGCTGGCCTGTGTTGAGAACCGACTTGATTTCAGACGGGCTAAAATGCCAAAGTTCTGGAAAACAAAATCTCAACATCTGCTATCTCACCACCCAGACTGGGTCTACGCTTGGCTTTCCCCGTAGAGACCCTCGTTGCAGCCACATCTGGATGGCGCAGGTTTCCCCATTTGGCTCCCCTCCTCGGGTTGGCCCCACCACTCGCTGTGGGTAATGGAGCCCCTGTGTGCTGTGATCTTGCATGTGCAGGGCCGTAGATCAACCTGTTCCCTCCCGTGCTGCGCTCGGATCTCCCTCATTAGGCCTGAATTTACCTCCGTCCTACACAAACATGGCCTTAGCTCATTTTTATTGTTGTAAATTATTTATGAGGGGAATGTTGAATCTTGAAACTGAGGTGCGAGGAAAATTAATCCCATGTTACTTTTATCTTTCTGTACTTTTCTCTCCCTTGCTTGACTTATTGAGCTATGGCCAGAGAAAAAAGAGCTTTGGCATTTTAAAATATAATTAGTGTTGAAACCGCTTTCCCGATTGGGCAGTGTTGGGTTGTGTGCGCGGAGTAATGCAAAGCGGCCCCGGACTGGGGAGAAGCGCGCCCCTGCTGGCTGCGCCCACGTGGTGTCTGAGCACTTCGGCTCTCAGTTTCCTCCGCTGTGAAATTGAGATAGCACGGCCCAGCCACCTGCCAGGTCTGATGTGCGAGTTAACTGAGAAGGAGCATGAGGAAGCTTCTTGACATTTGCAAAGCGCTGTAGGAATACAACAGAGGTGTGTTCACATGTTCTGTGCAGTTAGGATGTTGAGATGCATGTGGGTGCGGAACAGGAGGAGATTCCATCTCCCCCTAAGATAGGAACAGGCGTTACTCGAAGGCAGCCTCTGAAGTTTATGTTTTAGCCAGTGTCGCCTCTTGCCAGGCAGGTTAATGTTGGTCGTAGGCACCCCACTCCCCTACCCTGCCCTCCCTGCCCCACTCAGATCTGCTCTGTGGGCTCGCACTCCTGGCCTCTTCCTCCCCCTGGCCTGTTCCTGGGCGGCTGAGTTTGGCGGTGCCATCCCTTCTGGCTCGAGGCTCCAAGCAGCCAGGGGAAACACAGAGTGCTAGTTAATAAATGGCCTTTTGTTAGGAAGGTCAATTGAAGTGACGGTGGAGACGCTGTTAAAAGTAATTTGAAATCAGAAAATATGTAATTCAGGGCAAGCAGCTTTGAGCGATGGCCTCTGCCATGGATATCTTGGGCGTTTCTCATTAAAAGCTTCCTTGGCTGGTGGTGGGGCTTCCTCCACCGCAGTGGAGTGGGCCGCAGCCCCGCACCGAGAGCAGCCATTTGTCTCTGTTTCACAAAGGCTGCCTCGTCCCCAGGGCACCAACTGGGGGAAGGGGGACGGGGAAGGGGCGGGTGCGCGCGGAGATGCGCTGCGCTTGGCCGGCCCCCGGCTGCTGGGCAGGCTGGGCGCCCGCCCTGGCGCCCGGCTCTTTGTCTGCCTCAGCTGGAGGCCGCCTGCAGCCATCTTGGGAGCTGCTGCTGGGCCGTCTCCGCGGGAGCATCCCGGAGCATCCTTTCCAAGAGAGCGATTTGCCCTCCTGCAATTGATAGTGTGCGGCAGAGCAAAAGAGCCCGTTATCATCAGTACCTGGCTGCGCATATTGTGACCGGAGGACATGAATCTATCAGCAAATAAGATATTTCTTAGGCTTGGCTTCTCTCTCCCTGCCTTTCTCTCTCCCCTTCCTCTTCTGTCTCCCTCCCTTTCCCTTTTTTTCAGCTTTTTCTTTCTCCCCTATCTCTCTCTCTGATAGTAAAGGCAGTACTATCTTAAAAAAAACACTTCACCTCACATGTTCTTTATTAAATTCACAGCGTGATGTTTAGCACTGGCAGAATCCTTACATTCTGTTAATGAGTTGTTAATTGCAAAGCATTTTTGGTAACCAGCAGCAGTTACCAATATTTTGCAAACTGCAGCAATGTTATGTTCGTGTTCCCAATAATAGAGAATTTTTCAAGTGCAGGCACTTTTTGATCAGCGCGTGCTTTTGGATCCGGCAGGTGCATATATTTAACTCGAAACCTGTACTGGGGGCATGCATGCGTAGTCACTCAATAAATATTTACTCAGTGCCTACTGAGTGCGGGAAGCACTAAGCCTTTGCTTTATGCAGATAAGCCCGGCTGGTGAATGAAATTGGAAAATAGGAAATGATACAGTGATTCGGTGTGGTCTCCACCCCCTGCCCTGGCCCTCTCTAAGCTTGTTTTCAGTAGAAGTAAAGCCTGCTTAGTTTCTCTTTTGTCACACACAGAAGCGGAGAAGGCAGCTGTGCCAGGCACCTCCTAGCTTTGATTGGAGACTTGGCTCCATTGCATTGACAAGCCTCTTCCTTGAGTCTTTTGTGGATTCCACTGACTACATGGGTGACTTGTATGCAGTATTTCGATTGTTCCTATTTAGGGAGCTGCAGTAATTTTTAGTGGCCCTCTACCTTTTGTAATTTTAGGCTGAGAGGTAAGAATGCTCTTCCTTAGGGTATTTGGTTTGTTTTCAAAGCAGTAACCAGCCCTGAGAGAGCTGGCAGATCTACAGCCAGTGGAGTTTAATTGCTGCAGAAGGAGGTGGAATTTAACTTGCTCCTTTTCGCTGCTTGTCCTTGTAAAAGTACTTAAATTCATTTACATAAGGTGTTGCCTTTTTTATTTGCTTCCTGGTGGCACGGCCACTCTGGCTGCCCAGGCCAGGCGCTGTCCACATTGCACCTGTCTCTTTTGGTCCTGTCAAGAGGCTGCAGCAGCAGAATAATAATTCCACCTGTGCCCCCCTTTCCTCCAAAGTGCTCGGCAAGAATTAGGGTCATTGTTTATATTTAGCTTTGAGTAAGTGCCCACATGACCCTTGCACCACAGACCTCTCTAGGACCCTCATTACATCAGCTCTCTTAGATCTTGCACCAACTCTGAGGGTGTTGCTATCACGGCCTCACTTTATAGGTGAGAAAATTGAGTTTCTAAGAGGTTAAATTTCTTGCTTAAAGTGACCAGCTAGCAAGTCATGGAGCCCGGACTCAAACACTGTTCCTCTGCCCCATGCCCAGAACACTGTCATCTCCATGTTTGCAAAGCTCCTTGCATGTTTGCAGAGCTCTGCCTGCAGAAAATCCAATCTCAGCATGGTTCGGAAGCCTGTACCTCCATAAAGCAGGATCAAAAAAGAAGAGAAACAAAAGCTGTAGACTTAGGTATGTTTGATTTATCCTCAGAGGAGCTACTGGTATCTCTTCAGAAATTAGGCAGCCGGGGATGTAGCTCAGCAGTGTAGTGCCTGCCTGGCAAACATGAGGCTGAGTTCCATTCCTGGTACCAAAAAAAAAAAAAAGAATGATGAACTTTGGGGCTTGTGTCAGAATACCTCCTGAGCTCAAGGATTGTCCAAAGCTTACTTGAGAAGAGCAAGGGTCAGAGTAGAGGATAGGGTCAGTTGCCCCAAGGTTCTGGTTCTATCTGTGTGTATTGCTCACGTGGAACACTGAATTTTGTGCTTTCTTTTTCCTTTTCTGAACCAGGAGCAAGCCACCATGCCTGAAGTTAAAGACCTTTCAGAAGCCTTGCCAGAGACTTCGATGGACCCCATCACAGGAGTTGGGGTCGTGGCTTCCCGGAACCGAGCCCCAACGGGCTACGATGTAGTAAGTCAGGACACTAGTTTGTATGTTTTGCTTACTGACTGAACAAATATTCACTTCCTGTATCCGGGACTCTCTGGCCTGTGCGTAAGGTGTGCATCTTCCCTCTAGGAACTTAAGATAATCAGAGCGGGGTCATGGCCAGTGTCCTGGCTGGGGAGTCAGCAGACCTGCGCTTGCCAGGGCTGTTTCCTGGCTTGGGCTGTGGCTGAGCCATTTGACCTCTGTGATGATCATTTTCCCCTTCTGTGAAATTAAGAGGTTGGATTCATTGACTTCCACAGTCACTTCGAGGCATGACATTTCATGAAAATGATCCAGGACTCTATGAAAGACTACCTGTGAACTCATTTAGACTTCCCAGAAGCCCAGGAAGGCAAGTAGCTTTATCTCCGCTTTGCTAATTGGGAAGACCCAAGCCCAGAGACATGCCGGACAGAGTCCTAGTCCTTGGTTACAGTAACTAAGTAGGACCAGCCCTCCTCCCAGGTCAAGTGCAATGACAAACCACAGCACGACAGTCTACCAGAGAGCTTCCTTGCTTTTCAGCAGACATTTGTGCTGTGTTCAGTAGTCCTGTGGGCTGGGACTGGTTATTTTGTTGTTTCAATAGATAAATTCCAACTTAGGTAGAGCTTAGAAAGTGCTGAGTGACCTTAGGAGGGTACAGTAATGACTATCATCATGTGTTTTTGAGATTCTAAGCTGATCTTATTTTTACTTTGCTCATTTTGTTTATGACAACATTTTATCCTTCTTCTTTGAAAATGTGCACTAGGAATACATAAAAATAGTGACTAGATTAGTGTCTGCTATTCCTGGGTAGAAAGGCTCAGACGCCTGGTCTTAGAGAAGCCCCAAGGTAGGGATTCTCAACCTCAACACTGTTGACATTTGGGGCCAGATAATCAGATAATTCTTTGCTGTGGGCCTCTCTTGTGCATCTAACAGTGTTCAGCAGCATCAGCAGCATTCCTGGCCTCTGTCTAGTTAATGCTAATAGCAGGTGCTCGTTCTCCTTCAGAGGCAACAGTCAAATATGTCTCCAGACATTTCCCCATGTCCCCAAGAGGAAATGGCGGGTGGGCACAATCAGCTTCCAATGGAAGTCACTGCAGACAAAGGAGGTTTGTACTGGGCCCATCAGCACTGGTTCCTGGGTGTAGACCAAGGATCCTGTTAGAATGTTCCACATCACTTTCCCAACTGTTTGAAAGCTTATAAACATTTTTTTTTCTTTTGTTTTTTTGGTACCGGGGATCGAACTCTGGTCCTTGCGCCTGTGCAGCAGGCGGCGAAACCACTGAGCTAAATCCCCGGCCCACTTATAAACATTTTAAAAGTGAAAGGACAAAGGGATCTTTTTTGACAAAGATTTGAGTCTTACCTGCTGCCTATCTTCAAAGCCCCATTGGAATGTATAACTTTCCATAAAATAGAATCATTAGGTATGGCGTTGTGCCATAAAACTCTTGGGGAAGCTAATAAAAACGTTCCTGATTTGAGAGGCCAAAGTGTCTTTTGATGAATTAGGTCTGAGGCAGTGCGTCGTGAATCAAGGCAGGACTGGCTCGTGGTCTGTGGGAGGGCGGGCACCAGGGTCCCTCTCCCGGGGGCCTCACAGGGAGCTCCAGCCCTGGGCCTGGGTCTCAAGTCTCCCTGCCGTTCTCTCGCCGATCTGTATCTGTAACATTGTGTTTGTACCTTTGGGGTCACTGCGAATACTTGGCCAGTGGGCGGCTGATGCCCTTTGACAGTTTGGTTTTCTGAAAGTCTTGGTAAGCCTGACAAGAGCACAATCTATCCCTATCATTTTCTCCTAACATTGCACTCAGTTCAGAAGAGCGCAGTGTCAAATGGATGAAATTAATAAGCACATTTCATGATCACGCTGTACCATGCATTTTAGTGGAAGGTGAGCAGGGCAAGGGGCTTGAGCTAGCTCGCCTGGTAATTACCCAGCCTGCAGGCTCCCTCTAAGAGCCCTTCCAGAGAGAGGGTTAGAAGGTGGGAGTGAACTCTTTGTTCTGGCCTCTGGCCTCTTTTCAGATAAGCCTCTTGTTCCCCAGAGGTCTGGTCCTGTGTTCAAGAGTTCAAGGGGAATGGCGTGGAGGGCAGGGTGAGAAGAGGTATTTCCCCCTATTTTCATCTGTAGTTTCATATTAAGTCAAGATCCAGACCAAAGTGCGGGGTGTGTTTTGGTGGCCAGCTGCAGGAATGCCAAGGCAGAAGTGCAGAGGACGAGGGAGCCCGGTGCTAACCGTGTCGAGGCCCCATCTGCCTGTTGCGTCTGCTGTAGGATTAATCTCTCCCTGCACAGAGTAGGCTAAGCAATGTGACCCCGAAGTCCTGCACCAGATGGGCTGCTGGCCCTGAGCTCCACAGCTACTTCAAAATGGGCTTAGGTGTTATTGCTGTTTGAAGTAAAAGAAGCCAAGGGTTCATTTATAAAAATTTAATTTCATGATTTCCCTTCTCTGTGGATCAGGGAAGCTTCTCTGGGTAGGGCCTGGGGACTATTTATTAAACTTCTCAGTTTATTGTTCCTATTTCTGCAGTCTTCCCTGCATCCCCCACCCCCTTGTGTCCTGTAGCCACATGCTCAGATCCGGGCATGACTAGGGCTGCCAGTCCCTGCTATCAGAGATCAGGCTGAGCCTGTGGTTCTTGTAATGCCACAGTGCATGACATGATGACTGTGCTGCAGGTGGCTGGCGTTTGCCAAAGGTACCGTGTGCCATTTCATCATCAGTGGATGGTTCATTTCTGGAGGATTGCAATGCCACTAGAAGTACTTCGTGGTATAGCCTCTGTGTACAGTATTTAACCTTTGATTTCCAGCTCACTCTGGATATTGCAGTGCCTAAGAGGTGTCAAGCTGGACATCACTGAGGATCATTGTTGGTTGTATTTCTGTGTATCTCCAATGACATACATCCTACCTTTTATATACACCTATTTACCATTTAAACAAGAGCTTACAACTCGAGTCTACAACACTATATGTACAAGATGACTGTCCCATCACACCTGTGAGCCCACTTTTCCATATTTCTAACATGCCTACATTCTCTGTCATAGGGGGGAGGGGGTAAAAGAATTACTCATCCTTCAAAATGTAATTCACATAGCTCCTTGGTGAAACTTTTCCTGGCCAATGCTCATTTATTTACTGATTGGCTCCACAGATATTTATTGACCATCTCTTACTATACAAGGCACCAGAAGTCCAGGATTCTGGGTGAAGTTGGACTCTATAAGGTGAAAAGTCAGAGGTGAAGACAGGCAAACGGATGGTACCCAGAGGTGCAAGCCATATTGAGTTTGGCTATTATTATTTTCATGTATGTGTCGGGGAGTCAGTAAAGGATTTGAAGGAAAAGAAGTTCTTAGTCTAATTTGTATTTCTATAGTTCAGGGATGTGTAGAGCAAGGAAATAATTGGAGGGGCTAGGCATTGATGCAGTGGCTGAGTTTAGAGGCTATGTATTAGTGCACGGGGAGGTTGCTCACACCAGGCCATGGAAAGAAGGAAATGGAAGTAGGTAGATGGGAACCGAGGTCATATTCTTGGACAGAAGAAAGGATTGAGTGTTGGAAGCTGGGTCCAGAGGTGAGGAAAAGGAAAGACCAGAGTGACATAAGGGTCTCTTCCTGGGCAGCTGGGTGGACATTGCTCTCTGTTGAGATAGGAACACAGTCAGGTGAGTTGGGGACAAACAGGGCCAGTTTGGGACCTGTTGTGTTGAAGGTGCTTTGTGACATCCCAGTAGAGTCCTAGTTCTGGGGGTCTGGAGAGAGGTCCTGGGGTCTTGGGGTCTCGGGGTGAGGGTGTGGCAAGAATCAGGCACAACTAGGCTCACCCGGGGAGAGGCTACAAATCAGGAGAGATGGCGTGCCATGCCAGACCCACAGCTGGGTCCAATGGATTGTTGCTGATTGAGGAGGCACAGAGAAGGCCCAGAAGCAGGACTGGGGTGGGTTTGGAGAGCAGGTGGGAGGTGACAGAGAGGCAGAGTGTGCCTGGCCTTTGAGGAAGACGGGCATGGGGAAGGTGGCATCTAGAGGATGATCAGGATCCCTCCCCCTTTGTTTGAAGTGGGCTGGCATGGAGTGTGTTTAGTTGTCTATGGAAAGAAGCCAGAGGTGGGTTCAGAGGCGTAAATTCAGAAGAGGCAGTGACTGTCTGGGGAAGGGCGGGAAGTTGGGGCTGCCAGAGCCCAGTCAGAGGCCCAGGAGGTGAAGTCTGTGGAACTCTTGCTCATTCCTGCAGCCAGGTGCTGGGCAGCTGGCCTTGGTCACAGCCCCTGACCACCATCAGGCCTCCATGGCAGCACGGGGACCCATCACCCCCTAAGTCAGCACTTCCCCTCCCTCCTCATACTCTCCCTCTTCCTCCATCTCCCTTCTTTCAACGTTGTTGAAACTAATGAGGCAGCAAAACTTCTGTCCAAAACTCTTGAGGCTGGATAATTTGTATATGCCCAAAATGTACCTGGAAGTTTTGAATAATTGGAGTTTCAGATGCTTGAACTGTCAGGTAGGAGGGGCCATGGAGGCTCCAGGGGAGATCACCTCCTCTCCAGGCCAGTGGCCTGGTTTGAGATGCACAAGGAAGGATCATATTGAAATCCTAAACCTTACATGAGGGTCTATTTTTCACTTACCAAAGCAGAAAAAAAAGGAAAGAATGAAAGAGACAAGAGAGAGGGAAGGAGGGAGAGAGGAAGAGAGAGAAGCTACTCAATACTGAAACAGTTTGTATTTTTATATAGTGCAGAAGGAACTAAAGAAGGTTATGAAAAGCCCTTGAAGATGGTAACAGTATCTCTGGTCAGAGCATATGGTAGATATCAGGTGGAAAGTGTGAGACAGTCATACGTGTGGTCTGGTCACAGCCGTCACGTGGTCTCCAGAAAGCCTATGTTGTGGTAGGCCACAAGCAGGGCACCCGGAAAACCACCTGGTTCCTCAGGGCCAGAGTACAGTGAGGACCCAGAGCCTCAGGTCGCGGCTGTGCTGTGGCCACCTCCACACAGCAGGTGAGAAGCCTCGCGGGGCCACTCCTGTGACTGCCACCTCCTGCGCAGGGCTGGGCGGGGGGAGCAACGCTGCTCCAGGGGCCTCGAAGTGGAGAAACAACCACAGGCTCACAGACTGGTTTATTTTCAGAACCAGAGCTTGATTGATACAAGGCACCAGGTGTTCCCCCTTTTTGTTTGGATAGAAAATATATTAAATTCAGATTTACTGAAAACATGGAAAGTGGTTTTAAGGCCAGCCCTTAGGCCTTTGTTTCCTGGGGCCTGAATTAGCAAATTTCTGTTAACTGCTTCCTGTTCTCCTTCCACTGTTCCCTGTTACCCTGTGGAGCAGGGCCCAGGGGGACAGGGCTGCTCTTCAGCACAAGGCACGCCCCCCACAGGGCCCATGTCAGAGGTGTTCGGGGTGGCTGCTGTCTCCACGGTTCCATAGGCTGTAGTGGCTTCCACTGCCTGGTGGCGGAGGAGCTGGTCTTGTCTTTTCCAGGCTTCCCTCCCTTGCCAACCATGACTTTTCACTGTTGACCCAAGACTCGAGTTCCCACCAGTGACCTCACAGTGGATTCATCAGGACAGCAGAGAGGATTCGAAGTGCAGGGCCCCATGGGGAGGAGAGGGGAATGAGGGCCTGCATGTGAGATCTGGGGAGAGGCCAGGGGAGGCAGGTCAGCAGACTGACAGTGTCTAGTCTGAATCTTTTTGGTAGACTGTGGGTCACAGAAGTGATTCTCCATTATTAGGAACCTGGCTCCAGGGTGGCATATGGCATAGGGCAGGGGACTGTAGGAACCAGCGACAGGAAGCAGCAGGAGTATGGTTGTGTGTTAAAAGTGTGGTAGAAGGCAAGTTACTTCCGGTCTCTACGAATTAGCTAAGTTGGGGGGAATGGTCTCCTGCCTGAGTCTACAAAGCCCCACGATACCAAAACATCATGAAATATAGGGGGGGAAACCCTCACAATGCAATTCCCATCACTATAAAGATTCTCCCATGTTACCCCTTTATAGTCACACTTTTTCCCCACCACCCCCTCCTCTGGAACCCCAATAGCCACTAATGTGTTCTCCATTTCTATCATTTTTTTCACTTGAGAAATGTTGTGTACATGGAATCATACAGTAGGTAACCTTTTGCAATTGACTTTTTTCCAAATCCTCAGCATAATTCTCTGGAGATTAAGCCATAGAATCTATCACATGTATCGATAGTTTGTTCCTTTTTATTGCTGAAGTGTCCATGATATGGATGAACCCCAATTTGTTTAACCACTCATCCACTGAAGGATATCTTGGTTTATTTCTAGTTTGGAGCAATGATGAGTAAAGGTGCTATAAATACTCACGGGCAGACTTTCATGTGAACAGAAGTTTTTATTCCTCTGGGATAAATGTCTAGGAGTGCATGTGCTGGATCATATGGTAGTTGCATGTTTCTTTTTTTTAAGAAAATACTAAACTACTTGCTTATGTGGCTATAATGTATGAGTAGCATAGCTTCTCCACATCTTTCCCAGCATTTGTTCTTTTCAGTATTTTTGTTCCAGCCATTCTGACAGGTGTGTAGCAATCACTCATTTGGTTTTAGCTTGTGTTAATGATGTGCAACATCATTTCATGTGCTTATTTGCCATCTGCAGATCTTCAAGGAAAGTCTCTTCATGTTGTTTACTCATTTTCTAATTGGATCATTTGGTTTTTTACTGTTGAGTTTTGAGAGTTCTCAGAATATTGGATCTGTTTGTTTGTGAATATTTGCTTTTAATCTCTACTTGTCTTTTTTGTTAAAACAGGGTCTTCCACAGAGCAAAAGTTTTTGATTCTGTTGGAAACAATGTGTCAATTTTTCCATTTATAAATCATGTTTTGGGGTGAAGTCTAGGAACTTTTTACCTAGTTCTAGATCCTAAAGATTGTCTCAAGTTTTACATTTAACATTTAAGCCTGTGGTCCATTTTTTATATAAGGTGTAAACCTGGGTTGAAATTTTTAGCTCCCTTCAGAAGACCAAATGCTTTACTTGTAGGAAAGGCTGCCTTAGGGCCAGGGATTTAGCTCAGTGGTTCTGCCGCCTGCTGCACCAGCGCAAGGGACCGAGTTCGATCTCCGGTACCAAAAAAAAGAAAAGGCTGCCTTTCCTTTTTAACCTTGGTCAAAAAGCAGACAGGCATATTGTGTGGTTTTCTGTTTTGTTCTCTTTTATTATTCTCTCTTTTTGACAGTATCATAAAGTATTGATTACTAGATGTATATAGTAACCCCTGAAATTAGGTACAATGACTCCTGCTATTTTATTCTTCTTTTCAAAATTATTTTAGCTCTTTGAATTGTCTGCCCATATACATTTTGGAATAATCTTGTCTATATCAACAAAGATATTTTGGGGATTTTGGTGGGGCTTAATGTTAAATATATCAGATTGAAAAGAATTCAGATCTTTACTATGTTGAGTCATGAATGTAGTATATCCCTTCGTTTATTGAGTTATTTTTAAATTTCATTCATTAATATTTTGTAGCTTTTAGCAGACAAGCTTTATATATGTATTTGTATATGTAAGCATAGGTATTGTGTTTTTTAAATTTTGAGTCATTGTAAATGGAATTTCACTTTTCATTTTGATGTCCATATATTCATTGTTATTAAATAGAAATTAGATTAAATTTTTTTTGGTACCAGGGATTGAACTCATGACCTTGCACTTGCAAGGCAAGCATGGTGCCACTGAGCTAAATCCCCAGCCCTAGATTAACTTTTTTTTTTTTTTTTTGATACTGGGGATCAAACAGCAGTGAAACCACAGAGCTAAATCCCCAGCCCCTAGATTAACTTTTTTTGAGACAGAGTCTCACTATACATTTCAGTCTGGCCTTGGACTCACCATATAGCCTACGCTGGCCTCAAACTCATGGGTGGTCCTCCTGCCTCAGCCTCCTGAGTGCTGGGATTATAGGCATGAGCTATTATACGTGGCTAGATTAATTTTCTTATGTGCTGTGATCTTGCTGAACTCATGTTTCAGTTCTAGTTATTCTAATTGATTCCTTGGGATTTTCTACCTGGACATCTTCTCTTCCTTTCTTATCTATATGACTTTTTTTTGCTTTTTATTTATTTTTGGTACCAGGGATTGAACTCAGGACCTGGTGCTTGCCATGCAAGCGCAATGCCACTGAGCTACATTCCTGGCCCTCTTATCTATATGACTTTTATTTCCTTTCCTTGTCTTATTGCAAAGACTAGAAGGCTAGAATTTCTAGCATAATGTTGCCTAAGAATGATGAGATTAAATATCCTTAACTTACTACTGACTACAAGGGAAAAGCAATATTTTACTATGAAGTATAATAGTGATTTAGCTTTAAATTTTTTTGTAGGTACTTTTTACCAAGTTGTAGTTCTTGTCTAGTGCTGTTTTTCCTGAAAATTTT
This sequence comes from Heterocephalus glaber, assembly GCF_053883595.1. Classification (NCBI taxonomy): domain Eukaryota; kingdom Metazoa; phylum Chordata; class Mammalia; order Rodentia; family Bathyergidae; genus Heterocephalus; species Heterocephalus glaber. The sequence continues at coordinate 8,940,183 of NW_028258316.1, read as the reverse complement.
TATAATAGATGTTGAATTTTGGCAAGTTCTTTTTCTGCATCAGTTGATATGATCATGTGATTTTTTTCCCTTACCTTATTAAGATTGTGGTTACACTGAATGATTTTTGAATACTGAACCAGGCTTATATCCCTAGAATAAATCCCATTTGATTGTAGTATATAATTCTTTTTATTTATTGCTGAATTTTTCATTAATATTTTGTTAAGAATTTTTGTGTTTATATTCATGCAGAATATTGATCTATAATTTTCTTTTTTATACTGTCTTTATCTGGTATGTAATATCAGATTTATAAAATGAATCGGAAAGTATTTCCACCTCTTATTTTCTAAAAGACACGGTATGACTTGGTGTTAATTATTCTTTAGATGTTAGGTCCAATTCTCCAATGACACTGTCTGCATCTGGAGATTTAATTTTAGAAAGTTTTAAAGTTTTGTGTTCTATTTCCTTCATGTAGTTACAAATATCAATTTTATATTATGCAAGTTGTGGTAGTTTGTATTTTACAAGGAATTGTTCCATTTCATCTATTATCAAATTTATATGCACAGAATTGTTTGAAGCATTTCCTTCTAATGTCTACAAAATCTATAATGATAGACTTTTTGATATTGATAATTTGTGTCTTCTCTTTTTCTTTGTCAGTCTTCTTACAAGTTTGTCAATTTTATTGATGTTTTAAAAAACAACTTTTATTAATTTTTTTTCACTTTCATTGATTTCTGCTTTTTTTCTTCTTTCTGTTTTCTTTGGTTTATTTTGCTGTAGATTCCTGAGATGAATGCTTAGATTATTGATTTTAGACTTTTCCTCATTTCTAATGTATGTATTTTGTGGTATAAATTTCCCTCTCAGCACTGCTTTAACTGTATTCCACAGATTTTCATGTTTTGTTTTCACTTCTTTCAGTATATTTAAAATTTTTTCTTTTAGACGTCTTTGAACCATAAGGTTATTTAGAAGTATCATTTAGTTTCCAAGTACTCAAGAGATTTTCTCACAATCTTTTTGTTATTAATTTCTAGTTTGATTTTATTGTGGCTGGAGAGCACATTCTGAATTATTTCATTTCTTTTAAATTTGTAGAAGCTGCATAGCCCATGAAATAACATATTTTGGCATATGTTCCAAGGATATTTGAAAAGACTATATTCTACAGTTGTTGGGTAGAATATTCTCTAAATGTTGATTAGACTCTTAGTTGATAGTGCTGTTGTGTTCTTTTAAATTCTTGCTGATTTTCTGTTCTGTCAGTTTTTGAGAGAGGTATATTGAAGACTTCAACTATAATTGTGGATTTATCTTTCTTTTTCAGTTCTGTCAGTTTCTGCTTTACATATATTTTGCAAGACTGTTGCCTTACTCTTTTGGATCACTGTGTATTCTTGGTGAATTGACCTTATAGTCTGGTAATTAGATTAGCCATGGCATCTATTTTATCTGATATTAATAAAGCTAGTCTTGCTTACTTTTATTTAATACTGCCATGATAAATCTTTTTCCCTACCTTTTTATCCCTCCTGTAGCACTATATTTGAACTGTTTCTTTTAGACAGATATGATTATGTTGTCATTTTAATTCACCACCAATCTCTGTCTTTTAATTGGTATATTTAGACCATTTATATTTATTATAATTATTGATATTTTAGGGCTTAAGCTTGCCATTTTTTTTTTGTATTCTGTTCATTTTGATTGTTTTGTTGTTGTTTCTGTTTTCTTTTTCCTGCCTCCTTGTGGGTTGGTTGAACATTTGTTAGAATTCCATTTTGGTTTCTATTAAGTGTTTTAAGTGAATCTCTGTATAAGTTTTTTAGTGGTTGCTCTGGGTATAATGTGTGTCTGTCTGTCTGTCTGTCTTTCTGCATATTTAAAAAACAGCAATCTATTGGTGTTGACATTTTATCAGGTCAAGTAAAGATAGAACTCTTACTCTCCTTTATCTCCTTTTACCTTTCCTCATTGACAATTTAATTGTCTTAAATGTTTCCTATATATACATTTAGAACTATATTGAACAGTGTTAACAATTTTTGCTTCCATCATCAAACATAATTTAGAAAATATAAGAGGAAGGAAAACTACCCATATTTTTAATATCATGGTTTTTTTTCTTCTTTTTCTGAGAGTGTCTTTATTTTCCCCTTTATTCCTCAAGGAAATCTCATTGGGTATAGGATTCTAAATTGACAATTTTTAGCACTTGAAAAATGATGTGTCCATGTGCCTTATAATGTGAAATCTGCTATCATTCAAATTATTCTTCCCCTATAAGAAAGATGTCATTTCTCTCTCCCTTACTTTCAAAAGTTTTTCTTTGTTTTAATTTTTCAGAAGTTGACTATAATGTGCCTTGGAGTGGATTTATTTGGTCTTAACCTGTTTGGGATTTTATCTTCTTGACCCTGTAGATTTATGCCTTTTACCAAATTTAGAAAGTTTTTAACCATTCTTTCTTCAAGCATATCTTCAGCCTGTCCTCTCCTCCCCTGGATCTATGATGACACAAAGTTTGAACTTTTGTTGTAGTCCTATGGGCCCCTGAGGCGGTCTTCATTTTATTGTCATTGTTCAGTCTGTTTTCTCTCTTTTATTCAGATTGGATCCTTTCTTCTCTTTCAGCTCATTGATTCTGTGTTTTCTCCCATTCTACTGTTGTATCCACCCATTGAGTTCATTTCAGTTATATTTTTCAGTTCTAAAATTTCAATTTGGCTCTTTAAATTTATCATGTCCTTTGGTTTGGGTATGATTTGAGTGTGTCCCACAAAAGTTCATGTATTGAACTTTAACCCCTATTATAAAGAATAAAGAGGGTGGAAACTTAATCTGATTCTTTGGTGTTTAGAGGTGGGGCTTTTGAGGAGAAATTGGAATTAGATGAAGTCATGGGGTGGGGCCCCATTACTGAGTCATGGCTTTATAAGAAGTGGGAAGGACTAGAAGAGACATATGTACACATGCTTGTTCCCTGTTTCTCTCCATATGGTGACCTGCACCACCAGAGACTCTGCTAGCAAGAAGGCCATCACCAGACATGACCCTGCCACCTTGGCCTTCAGAACCATGAGCCATAATAAAATTCTTTTCATCTAAGTGTACTCGATCTGTGGTATTGTGTTATAAGCAATAGAATATGGAATAAGTACATATTTACTAAGTTTATTTTTTATTTATTTCAAGTGTGTTCATAATTGCCTAGTGAACCATTTTTATGATGGCTACTTTAAAACTTCAGATAATTTTAATATCTCTGTCATCCTGGTTTAGTACCTTTTGACTACTATCTTTTATTCAGTCTGAGATTGTGTGGTTTCTTGGTATGGTGGGTAGTTTTTTACTGAAACCTGGATATGATGAGACCCTGGATCATATTTAAACCTTTTTTTAGCTAGCTTCTACTGACACTGCGCTAGGAGGAATAGTGAGAGGGTACCACCTCTTTATTGCCAGATATGGGTAGAAGTCCAGTTTCCCTGTGTGACCATCACTAACATTCAGGGAGGTGGGGCTCCATATTACTTCCAGGGTGGAGTGGGATGGGAGGTCCAGCTCCCCACTGACCTCTGTGGGTACCTCCCTGGTAGGAGTGATGCATTTGAGCTCTCCTTGGGGCCTCTGCTGACCTCACAAGGCTGGGAGGTGGCCTGTTAGATATCATGGTGCAAGTTCTGATTGCTAATAGACATCTTCAGTGTCACCCCACTGGGGTGGGGAAGGGCAGGGGCACTCATTACTGGCCAGTGGGGAAGGCAGGTCTTCTCTGACCCCATTCTAGGGGTGATGGGCACCTCACCCTGTCAGGATGGAAGCCTGGCTCCGTACCCTGGCTTTGCTGGCATGGACAGCACTGGGGCCAAGTGTCTTTCATGGTGTTTGGCTGGAGTAGAGTGATTTTGTATCTAGTTTTTGTTTCTTGGAAGGCTGCCCCTTTGACTAGAGAAAGAAGGCCTTGGTTGCCACTCCACCACCACCACCACCTGTGTCTCTTGCTGCTTCTGAGTTGCTGGTTTCTTTGACTCTAAGTCTGGGATACATGAAGCCAAAAGAAGACCACAGAACTCAACACCACGTTGTTCCTTAGGCCTGATTCCTTGCCTCTCTCCCTGTTCTCTCACCTTTCATATAATGTGTGTCTCACATAGTGTCCAGAAGTTTCAGCTGTACCTGATGGGAGGAGTAGGGAATAGTATATCTACTCTGTATACCTGGATATCTAAGTAGCAGCTTGCTTTTAATTTTATGTGAATTCAAGTTAACTAAGAATCTGTTCATTTCTAAACCTGTCAGAAATCTTTCCAAACATTTATGCTTCGGCTTATTATTATATATACAAGACGGAAGTATGCTACTGTGTGCTTGTAAATTACTCACCAGTTACTCCTGAGAGTCTGCAAAACTCAAAACACTTCAGAGCAACTTTCTTGATTTTTGTCATTCACCTTTACACTATTAACAGGCTGTTTGCATGAGGGACAGTGCACATTGGCAAGAGGATAGGTATCCCAAGTAGAGGATTTGGGAGGTGAGCTCTGCTAAATTGAGGTCAGCTTGAAATGTCTCCAAACAGGGCAGATTAGATGAGCTGGAATTGGGTGCTCCGGTTCTTGCAGTAGGCAGTAGATTGGCTCTGGCACTCATTCTTTATGTCCTTGTAAAGGATGGTTTTGTTTTAATGGCACAAGTATTATACAAATATATTCTCACTGTAAGAGATTCAAGCGATAAGTAAGTCCCTGTCACTGTGTTTCCAGAGGCAACCGCTATTAACAGTTTGGTCTACATCCTTCCAAGCCTTTCTTACAGTTCTACAACTACCTATTTTTAGAGAGAGGCTGTGTAGTTTAGTGGTCAAAAGCATAAAACCTGGGTTCAGATCTCGGCTCTGGAACTTCTTAGCACTGTCATCTTTGTGAGGCTATTTTTCTCAGTTTCTTTGTAAAGTAGGAGTCATTAACTCTCCTCTTGGGGTTGTGGTGACAATTAAATGAGCTAGTGTTGTTCAAGTATAGAACACTGATTGGTACCAGCACGAGGATTGTAGCTGTTAGCTAATTATTATGTATACACATACTATAAGTAGCGTGCTTTTGACTTCTTTCTCCCTTAGCAGCATTGGTAGAGAATGTTCCCATGCTGTCACTTACCGCTCAGCCTCATTCCATTCAATGGCTGTATGTTTCTCCTCTCTATAGTGACTTGTTAACCACTGCCTTGCTGGTGAATCCTTAGATATCTCTTTTGGGTCTCTGAAAAGCAATGCTGTGATGAATAGCCCTGCACCTACATCTCCGGAAGTATGCTGCTGAACGAAAAGGTGTGCGCATTTCAGATGCCTTTTCAGAAATGTTTTAGCACCATTTACATATTCTCCCAGTAAACAGCGTTCAACCCTCATCCTTACAGTCTGTCTTTTTATAGGTTTCCGCATTAGGAGCTCATTGTGTGAACTTGAAGTTCTGTATTTAGTAATGAGGCTGAACATTTTTTCTTGTCTGTTGCCCGTTTGTATTTTTACTGTTAACTTCTGGGTCTTACAACTGACTCTTTTGGCCAGCTTTTACTTATTGATTTGTAGGATTCTTTCATATATTCTATTAATCCTTTGTCTATTATTTATATTACAAATATTTTCCTCTCAGACCATCTTTGTCTTTCAAATTTCTTCATAGTACCATATCAGACTTTACATTTATTTATCAAAGTTTTTAGTTTTTATGTAGTCACATGTATCAGTCTTTTTCTTTCCTTCCTTCCTTCCCTCCTTCCTTCCCTTCCTTCCTTTTTCTTGTTTGCGTGCTTTAACAAGACCTGTATAGATGCTAAAATTAAATATTAAATTTTCATGAAAGGACAGTATACTTACAGTGTCTCAAAGTGCATCCTGCAAAATACCGTACTTATTAATTAGAAGAGAATAAAAGTACAGACACCGAGTAGATACCACTGAGTGATCCAAGTTGGCATTACAAGTAATAAGACAAACAGCCATCAGGTACTGCCATATAGTACACTGAGAAGACATAGCTCAGAAGTTAATATATGATAACATTATATATAGAGAGACACATACATACTTCTGCATATATGTAGCATACAGGGAAAAAATATTAATATTTTATGGAATCTGGGGACAGGAATTCTTTCCATTATTGTTGTAAGTTGTCTCTAAATCTGAAATTATTTCAACATAAAAACCTTTTAAAAAATTAAAGAGAGCCGAGGATTTAGCTCAGTGGTTCCGCCGCCTGCCTCGCAAACACAAGGTTGCAAGTTCGATCCCCAGTACCAAAATAAATAAATAAAGAGAAATAAAAAGCCCCAATTACTCCAGAATACTAGAAATATCATTGTATATTTTTGGCTGACACTTCATCCTGTTTTATTGATTTGATTTTCTAAACATCCAGATCTTTTGGAGTACAGTGTCAAGTGGAATCTGACTTTTTTTTTTTTGCCAAATATTTGGGCCTTTTTGAGCCCACCCTTTACCTGTGGGCTTGCTTAGCTGTTTTCATCATGTAACAGCCCCTGCGTATACACAGGTTTATATTGTAATCTGACTCAAAGCTTATTTCCCATCTAGAGATGAAATCCAGAGCACTGCTTTTCTGTTTAGGGGTAGGGCTTTTACATAGAGAACACAGTTCTTGGGGGACTCAGAAACAAGCTTTAGCACCGCCTTCTTCAGACCCCCATTCTCCAGCTCCTGGGGGGAGGAACTGGAGGTCTGCACACCTGCCCCCTACCAGCTGCGATGTAAGGGCCCAGGCAGGCAGCCTGTAGGCATAACAGCAGCTACACTGTAGCAGGCCCAAGGCCGGGGCATTAAAAACACTCATGTTAGGTCAGATTATACTGCAAACAGACAATCAGGCCCTTAACATTCAACCCAAAGTTCTGTACCACATGATGTTGATGTCTCACTGTCTGGTTTATAGCTTCAGACTTTCAGATGTCAACTGATTTAGGAGGCAGTGTGGTGACCACAGCAAGAGACCTTGTTGCAGGGTGGCAAGTGCTTGGGCTCCAATGAGGGGGATTTCCCAGTATATTTCTAGGCTATATTCTATTTCATCAATCTTTTGAACCTGTTCTTCTATGCCAACACACTCTTTCAGTTATTGAAAGTTTATGGCATGTATTTTTCTTTGAAGTTAGTAATTCTTCTGATTTTTCTAAAACTTAAGGGGAAATTGCCTATAACAAAATTTTCAGGGGCATTTAGTACATTCATCATTTTGTACAACTACCACTTTTAACATTTCTTTCATCCCAAAAGGAAATCCTGTACCTATTAAGGATTTGCATTAATCCTCCTCCCCACCAAGCCTGACAATCACCAGCCAGTGTTCTGTGGGTAGAATTACCTATTCTGGACATTGCATATAAATTGAATCATATAATATGCATCCTTTAGCATAATTTTTTCATAGCATGTTTTACTGTCTGATATAGCTGTATCCTTCCTTTTTCTTTTTCAAAAATGGTTATCACATACTATCTTTTGTAAGAGAACTTTAGAGTTAACTTGTCAAATTGCACAAAATGTTTTGACTCTCAGTATAGTTGCCCTGAGTTAATAAGTTGAATTGAGAATCAACATGTGTATAATATTGAGTTTTCTCATCTGGGAACCTGGCTTGTGTTTTTATTCATTTAGGTCCAATTTTATATCCTTTGGTAAAGTTTTATGGCATTCCTTATATATCTTGTTATTTGTGTTACTCTAGGTGTGTGTTTTGCTTGTTTCTATTGTGTATGGATTCTTTTTATAGCTTTATTGAGATTTTTGATACCCAGGATTCTGCACATATTTGAAGTATATTTGTTGATGAGTTTGGACAGGTGTCTGTGTGTGCCTGTGAGACCATCATGACAGCCAAGATAATGAACCTGCCCATTACCCCCATGCTTTCCTCCTGCCCTTTGGTAATCACTCACCCCTCACCCCCCCAACCCTATCCCTAGGAAACCTCCTGCTCTGCTTATGTCATTGGGCACCAGCTAGCATTTTATAGACCCTTACACTCCTTTCTCTTTTCTTAGTCTGACTCATTTCTCTCGGTTTTAAATATGGCCTTTTCCTCTCAGAATAATTGTTTTTAGATTCATTCATATTGTTGGGTATATCAACTTTGGCCTGTTTGTTCAATGATTAGTACTCCATTGTGTATTTGTATGACAGCTGATGATGGTTATTTGGGTTGTCTCCAGTTTGGGTTATTAAAAATAAAGCTGCTGTGAGCATGCATATACATCTGCCTTCATTTCCTTTGAGTAAATACCCAAGAGTGAGATGCCTGGATTGTGTGGTAGATGGATGTTTAACTTTTTAGGAAACCGCCCAACTATTTTTCAAGTGATTGTATCATATTACAGTCCCACCAGCCAGCATTAGAGTTTCACCCATTCAGCATCTTTGCCAAACTTGATGTGGTCATTCTTCTTAATTTTAGCCATTCTAGTGGGTGTGTATGTGTTTATGAGTTTATTTTGTATTTCTCTAATAACTAATGATTTTGAGCTTTTTTTTCCACCATAAGTATATCTTTTTTGGTGAAGTGTCTGTTAACATTTTTTTACTCATTTTTTACTGGTTGTCTCGTTATTTAGCAGGTAGAGGTCTTTGTTTACTTTAAATACAAGTCCTCTGTTGGATATATATTTTGAAAATATTTTCTCCCAATCTGTAGCCTACTTTTTCATTTTCTTAATAATACATTTGAAAAGCTTAAATTTTAAAGTTTAGTGATATCCATTTAGTTTTTCTTCTATAGTTAGTGCTTTTTTATTTCATTTGAGAAATCCTTGCCAAATTCAAAGTCAAGAGTTTTCCTTTTAATTCCTACTAGTAGTTTTATGGCTTTAGCACTTACATTTAGGTCAGAGACTTATTTTAAGTTAATTTTTATGTATAGCATGATGTATGGATCAGGGGTCACTTTCTGTGTATTGGTGTCCACTTGTAGTACCCTGTCTTTAAAGGTGATCTTTTCCTCACTGAACTACTGTGGCATTTTTGTCAAAAATTCATTGATCATGTGCGTATAGGTATATGATTGGGCTCTGTATTCTGTTCTGTTGACCTGCTTGTCTGTATGCCAGACCTATACTCTTTAATTACTGTAGCTTAATAATCCAGTTCTTAAAATGGGGTAGTCCTTTAACTTTATACTTTTTCAAAGTTGTTTTGGTTGTTCCAGGTTGTTTGAATTTTAATATAAATTTAAGGATTAGCATGTCAATTTCTATCCAAAAAAGCCTCCTGGGATTTTGATTGGGGTTGTATTACATGTATGGGTCAATTTGTAGATATTTGACATCTAAATAATATTGGGTCTTCAGATCTATGAATATGGTATGTGTGTTTATTTATTTATATCTTATTTCATTTCAGAGATCTTTTAGTTTTCAGCAAACAACTCCTGCAGATCTTTTTCAAGTTTATTCTTGGACATTTCATATTTTTAATGCTATAGTAAATGATATTTATTTTTCCCACTCTTGTTTCTAGTTGATTTCTGTGTATTAACTTGGTATTCTGCATCCTTGTTAAACTTGCTTATTAGTTCTTGAGGCTTGTAAAAATATTCCTTGCATTTTTCCACATAGACAATAATGTTATGAATAGTAACAGTTTTTTATTTCTTCCTTTCAACCTGTTTGCTATTTTATTTCTTTTCTTTTTCATTCTTGATTTTCTGTCTCTCTCTTTCTTTTTTTCTCATTGCACTGGCCAGATCATCCAGTGCCTAGTGAAATCAGACATCCTTGCCTTCTCCCAAACCCATGGGAAAAATCTTTAATGTTTGACCATTTTTAAATATGGTGTTGCGTCTTCAGACCCATGAATATGATATATTTATTTATAGATACTATTTTAATTGGAAGTCCCTTTCCAGAGAGTTTTAATCATACATATTTTGTCAAATACCTTATTTGCACTCATTTGGATGATCAAATTTCTTTTTTTAACTTTTAATATGATGATCATTGGAATGTTAAACCAAACTTACATTTCTGGAATCAGTTCCAACATGGACATAATATATTGTCCTTTTTAATATATTGTTCAATTCAATTTGCTAAAAATTTGTTAAGAAATGTGTCAGGGCTGGGGATGTAGTATGGTGGTAGAGTGCTTACCTCACGTGTACAAGGCCCTGGGTTCAGGCCCTACCATGGCAAAAAAGAAAAGGAAAAGGAAAGAAAAAGCGGTGCTATGTATATGTTCATGAGAAATGTTGATTGTTTTGTGATTTTCTATTCTTATATCTTTGGTTGTGGTATTAGGGCAATACTGGTCTCACATTATGAGTTGAGAAGTATTCCTTCTGTTGTAGTCAGCAGAATTTGACACATAATTTATAAGATTTTATGTTAATTACCCAAAAAGTCAAATGCAAAGGAGTGTAAGAGATAAACCACACATTAGAAGCCCAAAGGATTCAGCTGAGGGCCTGGATCCCAGCAGTTGCCCACACAAGTCCAGCTAAAGGCTTAGAGTCCAATGCCATGTCCTTCTCAAGTCCAGCCAGTAGCCTAGAACCCACAGCAAAGTCTCTTTCTTGTCCATATTAAAGATCTGCACCTGGAAGGCCCAAAGGCCAGTGGTGGAAGCTAAAAAATCTACACCGGTGAGATGAAGGATTTGAGCCACCAAGCTGAGGGATCCACAATGGAGCCAGAAATGATGTTCACGGTAAAGATCAGAGCTTCCCTGATGGAAACAGCAGCCATTCCTAGTGACAGCGAGGCCCCGATCTCCTCCTCCAGTGAGAACAGCCAAGTTCGCATCAGGAAAACATCCGCAGCAAACTTCTCTTAGAAAATCAACAGGCCAAGATCTTCCCCTCCAGTTCTCTTTTTCATGGCTATTGGTAACAGTCTTCGGGTGGATCCTCCACACCCAGAGCACGCTGATTCAGTTCAGCTGGGCATTACAAGTTGACCATTAGTCAATCCACCACCCCTTCCTTGTCTGTTTTCTGAAAGATCTAATATTCAGTTGGTGTTATTTATTTTTAAATGTTTGTAGTATTCACTACTGAAACTCTGAGTCTGGATGTGGAAAGGTTTTTAATAATTTGATTTTTAAAAATAGATACAGTGCTATTCAGGTTATCTCTTCTTGAATGAGCCTTGATAATTTGTGTCAAAAAATTTTCTATTCAATGTAAGCTTTCCAGTTCCCGGGTATAAAGTTATTCATATGTTCTCTTTCCTGCTTAATTTCTGTAGGGACTGTAGGACATCTTCTCTTTAATTCTGAGTAATGGTAGTTGGTGTCATCTCTCTTTTTTCCTCCTCAGGCTGCCTAGCAGTGGTGGTGAACCTAACGGCATATGTACCATTGTGAGCTGTTTGCAATATTGAAAGCTCTAAAAGGTTCGCCATCACAGGCCTAGAGTTTTGTTAATTTTATTGATCTTCTCAGAGAACTAGCTTTGGTTTTTCTCTTCATCTTTTCTTCTATTTTCTTTCGGTTTAACATTCTAGTTTTTAAAGGGGAAGTTTGGAGCCTTGGTTTGAGACCTTTCCTTTTCTTTTTTTCTTGTGGAATTGGGGGTTGAACCCAGCTTTCTCACTGAACTATGTCTCCAGCCTTTTTTTTTAGACAAGGTTGTCTGGCTATCCAGTTCAGGCTGGCCTTGAACTCCTGACAATCCTCCTACATCAGCCTCCCGAGTGCTGGGATTACAGGCATGCACCACTACTCCTGGCTAAGATTTTTTAAATTTTATTTTTTATTTTGAGGCAGGGTCTCACTAGGTCACTAAGTTGCCAAGGCTGGGCTTGAACTTGTAATTCTTTTGCCTCAGCCTCCCAGAATGCTGAGTACAGGTGTGTGCCACCATGCCCGGCTGGAAACCTTTCTTTCGAACAAACATTTTACTACTATGAATTTCCCTCTAAGTGCTACATTGCTGCATTCCTCAAGTTTTATCATGTCATGTAAAATCTTAATCCATTCACAATACTGTCTCATTTTCTTTTTGATTTCTTCAACCCAACCCATGGATTATTTTGATGTATGCTATATTGTTTATATTTGGGGATTTTCTAGATGTGTTTTTTTAAATGATTGGTTAATTCCATGTGGCCAGACAGTTTAGTTTTATAGCCTAGAAGAAGAATCAGCAAAGATTTTCTGTAGAGGGCCAGATAGGAAATATTTTAAGCTTTGTGAGCCACACAAGATTGCTTATTATTATATTTTAAACTTTTAAGGAATATAAAAGCCACCTGTAATTCTTGAGTTGTACACAAACAGGCTGTGGGCTGGATTTGGCCCATGGGCTGTGGTTCATTGACCTCAGCCTAGACTATGATTCATCTTGGTGAATGTTTCAGGAACACTTAAAAAGAACGTCTGTCCTGCTCTTGGTACAGTTAGTGTTCTACACATCAGCTAGGTCACTGTGACTGGTAGTGTTAGGTGTTCTGTATTTTTATTGTCTGTCTACTTGTTCTTTCAATTATTGAGAGATGGGTTTTGAACTCTTGACTGGAAGTGTGGATTAGTCTGTTTCTCTATTCAGTTTTATTTTTGTTTTCTGTGTTATAAAGCTCAGCTGCTAGGGACATAAACATTTAGGAATGGTATGTCCTTTTCATTAATTGACCTCATTATCATTATCAGGTGACTGTCTTTACCTCTGCTAATATTTTCTGCTTTGAAACCTACTTTGTTATATATTAGTATCACCACTATAGCTTTCTTTGATTAGTGTTGGCATGGACTGTCCTTTTCCATCCTTTCACTGGAACCCATCTGTGTCTTTATATTTAAAGTGTTTTTTGTAGATAGCATATTATCCAGTCTGACAGCTTCTTCCTTTTAATTGGCATGTTTAGATCATTTGCATTTAAAGTGATTATTGATGTATTTGGGGTTAATTCTACCAATCTTGCTCTTTGTTTTCTGGGGGTTTCCCCCTATCTGTTGTTTGTTCTTTTTCCCTATTTTCCCAACATCTTTCTGATTATTTTTATCCCATTTTATTTCTTCTATTGGCTTTCTAGCTCAACTTCTTTTATGTTGTTTATGTTGTTTCTTAATAGTTAGAATTTACACTGCATGTCTTTAACTTAGCACAGTCTACTTTTAAGTAACATAACACTTCATGTATAGTACAAGAGCAGTGTATATTTCTTCACTCCTGGTCTTTGTGCTATTATTTTCATATATTTCTCTTCTCTGTATATTATAAAGCCCTCAATTCCTGGTTATTATTGTTCCTTTAAATTTTATTATCTTATTGTGACAGTTAAGTTGGATTGTCAGCTTGACTGGCAACGTGTTCCTGAAAGGAGGATGTGTAAAGCTGTGGGAATGAAGCCAAAGGTGCAGTGAAAACCCCAAGGAGCTCAGAGATGTCAGGAATGTGGAATGTCTGCTGAGGAAAGGGATTAGAAAAGCACATTTCCAGGAGTGTCTGGGTGGGTCATGGAGGCATGACCTTGGGTACTATGTCTGGCCCTTCTTCTCTGGCATGTTCCGCTGCTCTGCTTCTGGCTGCAATGAATTGAACAACATTCCTCTACCAGGCCTGTCCATGATGCAATTTCTGCCTTGGAGCCAGCTTACCATGGAATGAACCCTCTGAAGCCATGAGCAAAATAAATCCTTCCTCCTCTAAGCTGTATAGGTAGAATATTTGGACCCAGTGACAAGAAAGCTAATACATAAAATTGCTACCAGGAGTAGAGTCATTGCTGTGACTATAATTGACTATGTGTGAGCCTTTGGAACTGGTTTGGAAAATTTTAGAGATGCCAGCTAGAGAACCCCTAGAATGCTGTAAGCAAAGCTTGATGGGTGATTCCTGTCAGAGCCCAGATCACGATGCTGATGGGCATATTGACAGTAAAGAGCAAGATCATGAGGTTTTAGACTGGAATGAGAACTCTATTGGGAATTAGATAAGAAGAGGCCATGCATATAATACACTGTGGCAAAAAAAAAATTTTGTCTATGTTTTCCCCATATCCTGAGAGTTTGTGGGAGGATGAGTTTAAGGGGTATAGACTAATCAGTTAGGAAGAAGAAATTTCAAAGCAGCCCAGTGTTCAGCCTGTGGCATTAGTACTTCTGGCTGCTTTTACCCAGATATATAGTGAGAATTGGGAGCAAAAAGCAGAATAGAAGTGTTTAAAAAACTTAAATTTGGCCCTGAAAAAACCATATGTAAAGTTAGGGCCAAAGGCAGTATGGTTACCTAAGAGATTAGCATCATTAAAAAACAAAACAAAGCAAAAATACTACTTTGAACTGAAACAAGAAGAAAGATGCCTTGAGGACATCTCAGGAATCAGACCCTACCTATTACATGCTCGAGGATGTATAAGTACAAACCTTTCATTGAGAAGGCAATCCCCAGGCCCCTGCTTCAAAAGCCACACCTAGTGAATTGATTCCCCAGGACTTGTTTCACCATACTCAGCCATCTAAGCACTCAGAGGCTCCTGCAGCCATGGCCCGAGAGGACCTGGCTACTGCTTGTGCTGGCAGCAGACATTGCTGTCATTCATGTGATGCTGGTTTTTTTAGGCATGCAGAATACAAGAGTTATGAGGTCATGGAGATTTCCAGCCAGATTTCAAAGGAAGGCCTTAGTGGCCAGCCAGTGTGCTCCTGAAAGGAGGATGTATGAAGCTGTAGGAAGCTATAGGAAGCTAGAGGTGCAGTGGAGATGCCAGGAACTCAGAGGTGTCAGGAATAAGGAATGTCTTCTGAGGAAAGCTGCAAGTAGTAAGCAGAGTCAGCCCAAGTGAAAGGCTTTGTGAGGTGCAGTTGGCAAGGCCATGGGGTGAGACCACTCTGGCCCTTGGAACTTGCATCTCACCAACCTGTGTCCTGGATGCTGGGTATAGAACTGCAAGGCTTAATGTTTGTCCTGCTCAACTTTGGTCTTGCCTTTGTCCAATTCTTTTCTATCTTCCTTCTTATTAATCTCTTTTGGAATGAAATGTTTGCCCCCATGCCATTGTATTTTGGGATAAAATAACTTGCTTTTTGATTTTAAAAGAAGTTCACAACAGAGAGTTTGCCTTGAATCTCAGAGGAGACTTGGACTTGGACTTTAGAGCAATGGTTTAATATTGAGATTTTAGGGAAGTGCATTGGTATGTTTTTGTTTGTATATGGTATAGTTTGTTAGGTGTTTTAAGTATGGCTTCAGGAGATATGTTTTGAGTGTCAAGGCGACGAAGGGTAGAAGATGGCAGTAAAGCTGGATTGTCAGCTTGATTGGCTTGAGAACCATCTAGGAGATTAGTTAAGCACACTAATTTGTGTCTGAGTGGGAGAGATGAACTGGCAAATCTAGTAGTAAAAGGAAATAAAATTAAAATACATAAAATTTTGATTGAGAAAAGGAAAATAAGGGTATAAGGATATTTAAAAATTGTAAG
Source organism: Heterocephalus glaber (assembly GCF_053883595.1). Classification (NCBI taxonomy): domain Eukaryota; kingdom Metazoa; phylum Chordata; class Mammalia; order Rodentia; family Bathyergidae; genus Heterocephalus; species Heterocephalus glaber. The sequence continues at coordinate 8,924,757 of NW_028258316.1, read as the reverse complement.
AGAAGATGATGTATAGCTTTTAAGTGTTGCCATATGTGACTAAAATTGAAAGTCTTGACGAGTTAATGTCTGCTATTTAAGAAGAAATTCTACAATAAACTTGTATTCAAGAAAGAAATTAGAAATGTTGTTAGAGAATTATTTCCAACAAGAGTACCAGGGCCTAAACTGTTTTCAGGTAACATTCCCTCAACTTTTCAAAAAATAGGTAATGTTCTCTCAAAATTTCAAAGAACAGGTAATGCCTACATTGTACAAACTATCCCAAAGCTTTGAAAAAACCAAAGATAGAAAATTTCTTATTTTGTTTTATAGAGCTAACTTAACATCAATAATTGACATTGCTATTATAGCCATTATATTGAAACTGCATTTCCCCATTGTATTCTTTAAAGGGTTATTGGTTGTGGTTTGCAAATTATATATACAGAAAAACTAATTTATTGCTTCTAGTAGTATGTATCAATAACAATAATAAGATTCATTTTGGTATACTGGTACATACATAGAACATTTTGGTTATTTTCATATCTGTCGTTCCCCTCCCTTTCCTTCTCCCCTCTTGATCCCTTTTCCTTCTCTGAAAGTACCGTGTACTCTAGTTTAGAGGAAAACTAATCTTTAAAAAGTAAATTTCTGTTACATCCAGTAATTGCTGTGAATTTCTTGTTTCTAACTCCCCACTTTGTTTCCTGGCTGTTCCATGACCCTCTGGGTCATGGTTTGGAATGACAGGTTTGGAAGGTCTGCATGGTGGGGAATCCTTTGCTTACAGATTCCACGTGTTTGTGGAAAGTGTAGGAGTGGGGGGGGGGGGTTAAGAAGGGATTGGCCCATTGGCTAGTCAAATCTGCATTCACTGTCTCTCCACTCCCCTTTGTTAAGGCCTGTTGAATTGTCTCCCAGTGCATCCCTCAACTCCATCCTGACCTCCAGCCTTTCCTGAAGGCCTGCCAGTGGAAACAGTCTAAAAGACTAGGTCACTCCCTACTTAGAATTGTGTCCTGGCTGTCTCTTTTTAGATTCAAAGGCAGATTCATTGTTTACCTTTCCAGTGAGTGCCCAGCACCTAGCACTTTTACTTTATTGAATGGATGGGCTTCACTGGCATCCAAGACCTATTCAATTTGCTCCTTCCCTACTTTATAGCACTCACTCTGCCCCTTGACCTCTGTGTGGTTCCCCTGAGGTGCTGTTGCCAGTGTTGCCTCTGTGCCTTTGCACATGCATAATACTACTGCTTTATGGAACTGTGTTCCACTGTGTTTTGATAGCATCTTCCCTTTCCTGCACTGCAGCTCTTACCACTCTTCCCTGACAGCCATCAACTAGCAATCTCTCCCTGGGGGCCGTGGAATTGTGTCTTCCACAAAGCTGTGCTCCCAGTGCCCAGCACAGTGCCCGGGTGCATACAGACTCCAGCAGGCATGCAAGGAACATTTATTAAATTGAGTTGGCTGTGTTCTGTTTGCCTTTCTGTGTCTGGGATATTGGATGCCAACATCCAGCTAAGTTATGCCTGTGTTAAACATGAATTGAAATGCAATTACAGCTGGCAGTGTGGTTTGAGAGCTGAGTAATAGAGTAAATAAGACAAGTGACTCAGTCACACGGTCAGTTCATCTCCTTTGCTTTCATGCCTCCTGTCACTGAACATGACTCATGAACAGTACGAGTTCAACTTGTCTTCTCTGAAATCCTATCACTTTAACTCTTCCTGCCCTCCTTGTCTTGCGGGGTCTGTTCCAGTCCCCTTTGTTAAATTCAGCAAGCCCAGAGCCAAGCTGTGCAGTCTGACTTTGTTGGCTCCAGCACGAGACTGTTCCCCCTCACTCTGGATGGTCCCTGCCAAGGGCTGGACAGAGGTGGGGACTGCACAGTGGAGCAGGGGGACCCTGTGTCTGTACGCAGACCAGTATCCTTTCCCAAGGCCCAGGAGGCCATGCAGGGCCACTGGATTTTCAGCTGACCTTGGGATCACCACTTCATTACCCTGGACCCTGCCAGGGTCCAGCTCAGGCAGACATGGTGCTGTTGCTTCCTTGTGTTAGTCTCAGAAATCATGTCCTATCATTGGACCTATCTTGGTCCCTAGGTTTGGCTCGACAAAGAAGAGTTTTCCTCTTGTTCTTGAGAGTCACCTAGATGTCTCAGGATCTCTACCTGGGGGCTCCAGAATCGTTCAGACCCATGCTGTGGCTGGGGAGAGGGCATTTCCGCAGGGTTCCTAAATTCCCTTAGGCTCCTTTTTATGGCCCACCCCTCTGGCTTGGCAGGCGATATCATCACTAGAGAGGATGGATTTCTTATTAGCGGTTCTCCGTGAAGGTTCCACACATGCAGCCCTTGCTAGGGACTGGGCCTGAGAGGTGAATGAGTCAGGTGTGGCCCCTGCCCACGTGGAATCCACCGTACCTCCCCAGACGGAAGGAGAATGAGGACAGGGCTGCCAGAGTGGAGCCCTTCACATGGCCCTCTGCCTTCCCAAGAGTAAGCGCCCGCCCCCCTACAGCTCTCCTTTCCTCTTCTTGCCCTGAGTCTCCCATAAATCCCTCCCCGGGGCATTATACTTTTTCCCATCTATATTCATTCCTTTCCACTGGAGCCTCCCTCTGCACTCTCCTGTCTTTGTATCCCCTTCTCCCCCAGGCTGTTCCACTCACCATCTTGTCCGTCATCATTTCCACTCCCACCTCACTCTTTTGTTTGCATGTGCGTTTGTGAGTGTGTGTGCGTGTGTGTGTGTGTGTCAGACAGGGTCTCACTGTGTAGTCCAGGCTGGCCTTGTGCTCACTCTGTAGCCCAGGCTGGCCTTGAACTCACAGTGACCCTCCTGCCTCGGCCTCCTGAGTGCTGGGATTCCAGGTGTGCACCACCATGCCCAGCTCCCACCTCAGTTCTTGATTGACTATCTCACCATTGGTCTTTCAACCCTGGCCACTGTCTTCCTTCCTTCATACACTCATTTTCTGAGTACAGAATTAGTACATGTTCATGAAAGACTTTTTAGAAGGTAAAGAAAAGCACAAGGAAGAAACAAAAGTGAACCATAATCCTGTGTAATGCCACTACTCAGGAAAACTGTTGATATTTTGATATACGATCATTAGCTTTTTCTCTGTGTATGTGTGTGAAGATGTGCAATAGTGGGATCCTATTGTATATATCATTTTATTAGTGTACTGTATTACTTATTGTATCATTGCAGTATTTTCTTAGGTCATCAATTATTCTCCTGTAATCCTTCATTCTTGAGCTACTAGGATCCCTTAAATTTGATTTCACTTATTTTCTGCCCTGCCCGTCTTATAGTAGACTTTCCCTCAGCAGGTGCAGCCACGGGCTCAGACCCAGCACCAGCCACTGTGCTCTGTCTTCACCTGGGTCCAGCTAGGCTGAAGCTGCACTGTGTCCCCGTGCAGCTGGTCTGCCCTCTCCTCCATGACAGGCCCACATCTCCACCTACTTGCTAGACCAGCCCATGGATGCACCAGAACACGCAGGGCCGACACCTCCCCCTTCACATTACTGGCTCCTCATCCCATCTCCACCTGCCCACAAAGACCCAGCCCTGCTCCAGGTGTGGTGGCACACGCCTGTAACCCCAGCACTCTGGGAGGCTGAGACAGGTGGATCTCAAGTGCCACCCTAGCCTAGGCAACCACAGCAACTTAGTGAGACTATGTCTCAAAATAAAAGCTAAAAAAGGGCTGAGGAAAGGCTGGGGATTTAGCTCAGTGGTTCCAGCGCCTGCCTCGAAAGCAAACGGTCCCAAGTTTGATCCCCAGTACCAAAAAAAGGCTAAGGATATACCTTAGTCTAAAGGCCCTGGATTCAATCCCTAGCACCACAGAAAATGAAAACAACAGCAACAAAACCCCACTGTCCCTCCCCTGTCCCCTGAATCCTGTCCTCCTAGGCTCCTCACCAGCCTTCCTCCCAGCACCTTTTCGGGAGGTTTCTTCATCTTTTGTGTTGTCCTTTGGGACTCTGCCTCAGCCCAGGCCAGATCCTCACACCCTCATCCCACTGCTAGCTTTTTCCAAAAGGGCTTGGTCCCTCTGGCCTCTGCTTGGGATTCCTCTTTTTGGTGTCCCTCTGGTGTTGGGCCTCCCTGCCCAGAGCTCCCCAGTGCTTCTAGTCCTCCTTACTCCCCAGGACAGGGCAAGGCAGAGCTCTTCACCTGCCTGCTCTGCGGCCTGCTCTCGCCTCTTCCTCCTACACAGCCCAGGGCCTTGCCCAGGCCCTCTGACTGTGCCTCAGGCCACTACATCCCTGTCCCTTCTGCTTTTCCACTGCCCTTGCTGTCCCTGCACCCTTACCTGCTTTCTCAGCACCCTGGGCTCTCGCATGCCTTCTGCCCCAGAGTACTCAGGTAATTCGACCTGGTGCTCCCAGCAGTGACACCCAACCGGGCTCTGACTGCCACTATGGCATCTGCGCTTGTAGGCAGCCCTCTTTCACACAACAGTTGGAGAAGCAAAGCCCCAGAAACTTGAGGACTCCTCTGGAGGGGCCCAGCGGCTGTGGCTGGGCTGTGCCCAAAGCCAGCTTCTGCCTGGACTGCTGATCAGCTGATCTGTTGTCCTCTTTGGAGGGAAGAGCAGGCCTCGCTCATACCTGTACGTGCTCGGTGCAAACCTCAAGTGCTTCGTAAATATTTGCCAAAGAATGGTAAAGACTGCAGCTGGAAGAGATGCACTGCATCCCAGGGACGGCCTCACGTGCAGGTCAGAGTGCCTGTCTGGGTGCAGGAGGGAAGCAGTGCTTCTGAAACACCACCACGTATGTTCACCACCGAGAAAGCGCTCACCATGCTGGGTACCTGGCCATGCACTTTATTTGCATTGTTTCTTTTATTATCATGACAGCTGGCTGTATCAGGGAGAAGCTGTTGCTTCCTTTAATAGAGAGAGGGGTTCAGGAAGGCAGCCAGAATCACATGGCTGTTATTAAGCAAACCTGGACTTGAATCGCCTCTCTGGAGGACAGGCCCCTATTATAAATGGCTGCATTCTCTGCTGTCGAGGCCTCAGAGATGAGGGGCTGTTACCGTGATTTCAGCCAGGGAGGAGCTTCAGCACACAGGGTGGTGGTGAGCAGAGACACAGCCAGTCTTGACCTAGCCACAAACTCAGCTTCTCTTTCTTCACTGTTCTTTCCTCCTCTGCCCATGCCGTGTTAAAAATATAAAAGCTTATTTCAGAAAATCTAAACCCTATTGTCCTATACACTAAAGATGGAAAATGTTGCCTTTTCCTCTGATCCCCCACTCTCACTGTCGATGGCTCAGTATCCTTCTAGATTTGTTTTATTCTATTCACAGAAAATAGTATTTATTTCTAATTTTAAAAGAATATCTTCTTATTTGAAAAGCATCACATAATGCAGCCAAAGCTGGAGACATCTTAACCCACCCCTGAAATCTGTGGCTCTATCACCAGTTTGCTAGCTGTTTCTCCTGACTTCTGTCTCTTCATTTGTGTATATAAATGACTTATAGGTGCAGATCATTGTTATTTGTGTCCCTGATAAAGATTAGATCATGCAGTAAGTTCTTCCTTTATTTTTATGAAGACACATGTCATTTAGGTCTTCCCAGACTGTTGTCTGTAGATCCTCCCTCTCTTGTTAACTGGCATGTAGTATTCCACGTAGGAAAAACTCCACCCAAACATTCTTCTGCTGCTCTACTGTTTCCCTGTTGTTCACTAAACAACCCTTAGACATCCCACCTTGTGAGGGTTTTAAGATATAGCAAATGAAAATACAAGATGACCTTTACATGTGAAAAAATTTGAAATTTTTTTAATTTGAAAAATTATTTTTGTCTGAAATGTCAACTAAACTGGTTGTGGTACATTTCCTCTGACAACTCTATTCTTTGTGCACAGCAGTGAGTATTTGCAAAAAAATATTTTCTGTTAGGTCTGTTGTCTGATTTTTAAAATAGAAAATTATGTTAAAAAGCATTTTCAGTATATGGGGAAGTATGAAGAGTAATGTAATAATTCCATGCAGCTGGTTCCACCGCTCCCAGCCCAGAGGAAAGGGTTTCCAGGCCACCACTCCACCGCTTCCAGCCAGAGGAAGGGGCTTCTGGGCTGCTGATCCACCACTCCCAGCACAGAGGAGGTGAGCCCTGCAGGCACCAACAGCACCACCCCCCCCATTGAAATGAGAAGACACGTAAACAAGTCTCAAAACCAGACTTCCAGATCACCTACAACAACCTGAAAGGGAAAGAAGTTGGAACACTCTGATACGCAAACACCTGGACTCCCTGAACTGGCAACAAAAGAAGATCTGGAAAAAATGAAATCAGAAGTAATTTCTCACGTAACAGCAGAGATTGTGCCCATAGTGCAACACATGATTAATAAATCTAGAGAGGACACAGATAAAAAAATAGAGGAGCTGAGGAACATGATGAAATCCCAACATAGGAAACAAATGGAATCCATAAAACAGATGCAAACAGATTTCCAGGAGATAAAAAACTATTGAAAATCTACACAGCAGAATGAGCCACTGTGAGGACAGAATTTCAGATATAGAAGATAAGATTGCAATTAATGACCAGGAAAAGAAAAATTGCTTCAAAATTGTAAAGGACCACAAGAAATCAATCCAGAAGCTGCTAGATAATGCAAAGAAGAATAACATAAGACTGATTGGAGTCAACGAAGAAACAGAGAGTGCAGATGACAAAAAAAAGCTGTTCACAGAAGTAATGGCAGAAAACTTCCCAAGCAGGGGAAAAGAACTTGACATATAGCCAAGTAAGGCATATAGGACTCCAACTAGCCTTGATCAAAAAAAATCTACACATAGGCATATAATTGTTAAGATTCCAGAAACCCAACAGAAGAACACAGCTCTACAAGCAGTTAGAGAAAAAAACCAAATCACATACAAAGGAAATCCCGTCAGAATCACAGCAGACTTCTCAACAAAAACCCTCAAGGCAAGAAGAGCTTGGAGTGATGTATTCCAAGCCTAAAGGAAAACAGCCTCCAACCCAGATTTATGTGCCCTGCAAAACTATCTTTCAAAATTGATGGAGAAATAAGATACTTTCATGACAAAGAGCACCTTAGAAACTTCATGAATACCAAACCAGCACTCCAAAAAATTTTAGATACTGTCCTAGGAACAGACAATGAGGATCACAACCCCAGGAAGCACAGCAGAATGAATCCATCGGATGCAACAAGAAATTAAATATGAAGAGGGAGAATCCAGCAAAAAGAAAAAGTCATGACAATGATAAGTCAATACATATCACTTATAACCATCAATGTTAATGGTCTCGATTCACCAGTCAAAAGAAACAGACTGGCAGAATGGGTCAAGAAGCAAAATCCAACAATATGTTGCATACAAGAAACACACTTAATTCAAAAGGAAACTCATAGACTGAAAGTTAAAGGGTGGAAAACAATACTCCATGCAACGGAAACCTGAAAAAAAGCAGGAGTAGCTATCCTTTTTGCAGATCAAGTGAATTTCAAACCAACACTGATTAAGAGAGACAAAGAAGGACACTACATCCTTGTAAAGGGAACAATCCAACAGGAAGAGATGACAATCATAAATATCTATGCACCAAACACTAGTGCACCCAACTGTATAAAACGAATACTAATGGACATGAAAAGTCATATATGCACTAATACAATAGTAGTGGGGGACCTCAATACCCCACTGTCACAAATAGAAAGATCAACTGGACAAAAAATAAGTAATGAAATACTAGAACTCAATCGAACTCTTGAACAAATGAACTTAACAGATGTTTACAGAGTGTTCCACCCCACAAAATGAGAATACACATTCTTTTCAGCTGCACACGGGTTGTTCTCCAAAATAGACCACATACTCACTCATAGAACATGTTTAAGTAAGTGCAAAGGAATTGAAGTTATCCCCTGTATATTATCAGACCATAGTGCAATGAAATTGGAAATCAATAGCAAAAGAAACTGCAAAAATTACATAAACACATGGAAACTGAACAACACACTTCTGAATAACCAATGGGTCACAGAGGAAATTAAAGAAGAAATCAGACAGTTCCTTCAATTAAATGACAGTAACAATACAACATATTGGAATCTATGGGACACAAAGGAAACTTACGAGGGAAACTCATAGTAGTGAATGCACATATTAGGAAAACAGAGCGAGCCCAATTAAACAACCTGATGCTGAACCTCAAGCTTCTAGAAAAAAAGGAGCAGGACAAACCCAAAGCTCATACAAGGGAGGAAATGATAAAGATCAGAGCAGAAATCAATGCAATGGAGACGAAGAGAATGATACAAAAAATTAATGAAGCCGAGAGTTGGTTCTTCGAAAGAATAATCAAAATTGACAAACCCTTAGCCAACCTTATCAGAAAAAGGAAAGAAAAGGCCCAAATCCATGGCATGAGGAGTGAAAAGGGTGAAATTACAACAGACCCAGCAGAAATCCAGAGAATCATCAATACCTACTTCCAGAACCTATATGCCAATAAGATGGACAACACAGAAGAAATGGACAGATTCCTAGATACGTATAAATTACCAAAGTTGAACGAAGAACTAAAAAATCTAAACAACCCAATATCAACCAATGAAACTGAAAACGTAATTAAAAACCTACCAACTAAGAAAAGCCCAGGTCCTGATGGCTTCACTGCTGAATTCTACAAGACATTTAGAGAGGAACTACTGCCACTACTGTTTAAACTCTTCAATGAAATTGAAAGGGAAGCAATACTCCCAGATTCATTCCTGGAAGCAAGCATCACCTTGATCCCCAAAGCAGAGCAAAACCCAACCAAAAGAGAACTATAGGCCAATCTCACTAATGAACATAGATGCAAAAATCCTTCATAAGATACTGGCAAACAGAAGATCATCAAGAAGATCATACACCCTGACCAAGTGGGATTCATCCCAGGGATTCAGGGATGGTTTAATATACACAAATAAATCAATGTAATACACTATATCAATAGAGCCAAGGACAAAAACCATATGATTACCTCCACAGATGCAGAAAAAGCATTTGACAAAATCCAACACTCATTTATGATAAAAACCCTCCAAAAAATTGGAATAGATGGTCTTTACCTCAATCTAATAAAAGCCATCTATGAAAAACCAACAGCCAATATCATACTAAATGGTCAAAAACTGAAATCCTTCACACTAAAATCAGAAACAAGACAAGGATGTCCTCTATCACCACTCTTGTTCAATATAGTTTTGGAAACATTAGCCACACCACTTAGACAAGAGAAAGAAATAAAAGCAATAAATATAGGAAATGAAGAAGTCAAATTGTCATTATTTCCAGATGACATGATCCTCTTATTTAGAAGACCCCAAGAAGACTTAATGACCAAATTCAGTAGAGTAGCTGGTTACAAGATCAACACACAACAATCAATCGCTTTCCTCTACACAAACAGTAGACTCACTGAGAGAGAAATAGGGCAAATAATTCCTTTCACATAGCATCCAAAAAACTGAAATATCTAGGAATCAACCTAACGAAAGAAATCAAAGTCCTCTTGTCTGAAAACTATAGCACTCTGAAAAGAGAGATTGAAGATGATATCAGAAAATGGAAAGACATACCCTGATCCTGGGTAGGGAGGATCAATATAGTGAAAATGGCCATATTTCCAAAACTGCTATATAGATTCAATGCAATCCCAATTGAAATCCCAGCAGCACACTTCACGTACCTTGAGAAAACAATCCAAAAATTCATTTGGAACAAGAAGAGACCCAGAATAGTAAAGACAATTCTAGGTAACAGAGCCATGGCAGGGAGTATTACAATCCCCAACTTGAAACTATATTACAAAGCTACTGTGATAAAAACAGCATGGTACTGGCAAAGAAACAGACCTGAGGACCAGTGGAATAGATTAGAAGATGCCAACCAACTCCAGACACACTCAGTCATCTCATCTTCAATAAAGGAGCCAAACACCCTCACTGGAGGAAAGATAGCCTCTTTAATAAATGGTGCTGAAAAAATTGGGTTTCAACTTGCCAAAGATTAAAACTAAACCAGTATCTCTCGCCATGCACTAAACTAAAATCATAATGGATTAAGGATCTAAATATTAAAATAGAAATGCTGAATCTCCTGGAACAGAAGTTAGGTAGAACTCTTGAAGACATTGATGTAGGAAAAGATTTTATGAACAAAACCTCAGTTGCCCATGAACTAGGACAATCAACAAGTGGGATTGCTTCTTATTAAAAAGCTTCTGCACAGCAAGAGAAACCACCAGCAGGGTGAAGAGACAACCCACAATGTGGGAAAAAATTTTCACCTGCTATTTCTCAGACAAAGGCCTACTATCTCAAATCTATAAAGAACTTAAAAAGATCAGACCTCCCAAATTTAAAGACCCAGTCCAAAAATGGGCATCTGAAATGAACAGGCATTTCTCAGACAAAGAAGTAGAAATAGCCAATACACATATGAAAAAATGTTCAACATCACTGGTCATTCGAGAGATGCAAATGAAAACAACGCTGAGATTCCACCTCCCTCCAGAATGAATGACTGCTATCATGAAATCAGCCAATAATAAATGCTGGCGAGGCTGTGGGGAAAGACTGCTGGTGGGAGTGTAGACTGGTGCAACCACTGTGGAAATCAGTATGGAGATACCTCAAATAACTAGAACTGGAAGTCCCATTTGACCCAGCTCTTTCCCTGCTGGGTATCTTCCCCAAAGAATTAAAAGAATCATGCCACAGTGATATATGTGTACCCATGTTCATAGCAGCACAATCTGTAATAGCTAAAACTTGAAAGCACCCCAAATGTCCATCAGCTGGAGACTGGATAAAGAAAATGTGTGTGTTTTTTTTAATGGAGTACTACTCAGCCATAAAAAATGAGAAATTAGAGGCATTTATAGCTAAATGGATGCACATTGAGGCAATACTCTTAAGTGAAATAAATAGGACACGTGTAAATACCGAATAGTTTCTCTAGTGTGAGAAACTGAAAGCGTAAATAAGGACTAAAAGGTATAATAGATAATGTGAAATAGGAAGAAAAGGGGCAAAGGGGAGGGGGAAGTGGGGGGGGGTAGGGGAAAGGAAAGAAGGGAATGGAATTAATATGAGAAAATGGAAAAATGGAAACAAAGTGTTTGTAAATAGGGAGGGATGGAGGGGTTGAAGGGAGGACGGGGAAGGGAGAAAAATAAGAACCAAGAGATTATGTAAAGGTGCAAATCTCCAATGATGAATGTCATTATATTGTATACCTAAATTGTACCAAGAAAATAAAATTTTTTTAAAAAATCCATGCAGCTTTTCCAGGTCTTGTTGTTTTACCAAGTTTATGTGAGATTTTTTTTTTTTTTTTTTTTTTTTTTTGGTAAAAGAAAGAAAACATTATCAATGCCCATGCCCCATCCCCTCCCAGAGAATACGCTATTCTGAGTTGGTGGTGGTCATCCTATGTATTTTCCATATTTTCAGACTTTATATGAATTATGTAATGTGGCGTACAGAGCATACTATGTATGTTTTTCAGCTTGCCTTTTGTGCTTAGCGTTGTTCTTAAGATTCATCCTTGCTGATACACATAGCTCTGGTTCATGTATTTTCAAGGCTATATAGAAGGCTCTTTCATGAATATACTATAATTTATGTATTCATCCCTCAGTTAATGACAGTGCGGATTGTTTCCAAGATTGATTGATTTTTGGTTTTTTGAGACAGGACATTGCTATGTAGTCCAGGCTGGCCTCAAACTTACCATGATCCTCCTGTCTCAGCCTCCCAAGTGCTGGGATTATAGGTCTGCGCCACCACACCTGACTTTGTTCCCAAGAATTTACTAATATAAGCAATGTTGTGAATAACGTCCCTGTGTCTTTATGCTACATGGAACTGGGGGTCATTTTCATTCTGCCGGTTGTAGTCATGTGGTCTCCAAGGTGCTGTTGCTGGCCTGTGCACCACTCAGTTGACTTTTGGTTGGACATTCACAGTTAGCTCAAGATTTTCCGTGAGTGACCAATCATTATCATTTTTGATTTGCATTCCCTCCTAGACAGGTGAAACATTTCATCATATGTGGTATGGTCAGTATTCTTGTGGACTCTTTCTTTTCTCGTTGATTTGTGGGAGTTCTTCATTTCCTTATTTTGGATGTTAATTCCCTGTCAGTGATGGACTGCTCGTGCTCTGAGGCTGTCTTTTTGCTTAGTTTCTGTGGTGTGTGTCTTTGTGGTATCCAAGATTTAGGTGTAGGGGAGTAAAATTTATTGGTACCCTAGTAGACATGTGTCTATTTCTTTAATAGTGCCTTCCAGTAGAACATAAAGATATTACACATTTTTGCTCAAAGTTTGAAAGCTTTGCTTTCACATTTAATCTCAAAGCCAGCAAGGTCTGGCTTTGGATTAGGGCTCTAACTTCATTTTTGTTCTGTAGTGACGTCGGGGGTCTGAGTCCTGTCGTTGGAGCCTCTAGTGTGACCTGGGGTTCCACAAGAGACTGAGTCCCCCGTGCCTGGACACGGAGACAGAGTCTAGAGCACTCCCACCTGGCCCTCCCTCCTGGTGACCTGGGCCAGGAGGGAGCTGACTGGGAACAGGGTTCTGCTTCTTCCTCCCTGCCCAGCTTGGGAGTCTCTCCTCTCTGGGCATCTGGGCACCCTCAGGGTGGAGAAAGCCCAGCTTTGCAGCTTCAGTCTTTGTGTGGTGCTCCGATTCTGCCTTCTCTCCCCTTCATCCAGCCAGTTGTCAGATGCTACGCTGTGCTGTGAGCAGGGCCCTGGGCCAGGAACTTGGGACCATATCTGCTGAGTGAAGTAAGATTCTTATGTTAAGGTCGTCCAGAGATCATCATCAGTAGGTAACAGCTGTGAGTGTCTGCATGTGTCAGACCTTATTCTAAGTGCTTAAAAAGGCAGCTTTATTGAGATACAGTTTATATACCATAAAATCCATTCTTTTAAAGTACATTTGAGTGATTTTTCACAGAGTTACACGGCCATCACTGCTTTCTAATTAAAAGACACCCATCACCCCCAGAAGAACCCTCACTATTAGTGGTCCTCTCTGTTTCCCCTCCTCAGCCCCTGGCAAATGCCAGTCTACTTTCTACATCTGTGGATTTTCCTTTTCTGAATGTTTTATATGAACAAAATCTAGACTATGTGGACTTGTGTGCCTGTCTTATTTTACTTAGTATGATGTTTTCCATGTCCATCCATTTTGTAGTGTGTCAGTACTTTGTTGCTTTTCATGACTGAATAATATTCCACCACATGGACAGAACACATTCTGTTCCATCAGTTGATGGACATTTGTGTGTTTCCATTATTTGGCAGTTATGGAAAATGCTGTAGTGAATATTCACATACAAGTTTTTTTGTGGACATAAAGTTTGCATCTCGCTTGGGTATATACCTGGGGGTGGAATTGCTGCAGCATGGGGTAACTCTGTGTTTAACATTTTGAGGATCTATCAGACTGTTCCTAAAGTGACCACACCAGTGACAATGCCAGCAGTGTGCCAGAGTTCCTTGCTAACATTAGTTACTGTTTTTTCGCTTATAGCTCTTACAGTGCACCAGAAGTGGTAGTTCATGGGGTTATGTGGGGTTTTTTGTGCTATCTCACATTTAATCTTCACAAACAATTTTATGAGGTAGATATTACTCTTTTCCATTTTCTGATGAGGCTCAGCAGGTCACAGTGTGACTCTGGAGCCCTATCTGAAGCAGCAGAGTTGGACTTGAGTTCAAATCCAGCTGATTCAAAAAAACCCAGTGTCTCTCTGCTGGCATCATCAGGGGGCTCTGTAGCGCAAGGTTCCTTCAGCCAGGCCCCAGATAATGACACTGTTTCAACAGGAAAGATGTGCTTGGGGACAGCAGGTGCCAAGGCAGGGGCGGGGCACAGGGACTGGGGCGCAGCTAGGCAAGAGCCAGAGGGAAGCAGAGCAGCTTCACGTTACCAAGGGGGGAGGCCGACAGGGTGGGGGTCCTGCTGTCCCTGTGCCCTGTGAGAAAGGCACATGAGTCCTGAGGATAGAGACATGCATTCTATTTCTTATGCTAAAAAATGTTAGACATTTCAGCTGCAGGTCTGTGACAGACTTGAGCTCTCTGTTTGGAATACAAAATAATAAAGTGATAGATGCAAATCAGACCAGACCAGAAAACAACCAGGAGTTCCTGGCTGGTCACCAGGGAAG